>NC_091197.1:9966756-10044256 GCF_040958095.1 Procambarus clarkii | reverse complement strand
GAGGGAGAGCACCTCTCTCATTCTTCAGCACATCTAAACTCTTAACGCAATCTGTGCTACACAAAGCCTCGGGCTCCCACCCCCAGCCCTCTTCACTCCAAAAAAAACCCTCAAAATGAATTGTTTGAGACTCTAAAGCCCCGAGGAATTGAGTGTGTGTGTGTGTGTGGGTGAGTGTTTGCGTGCGTGCATGTTTGCGTACGAGTACGGATGCTCGAGTGTGACCCAAGGTCATCCTCCATGCCCTCGTGTGAGCCCCCTCAGTGCCAGCCTTGACCTCAGAGGGAGAGGAGGCTCATTTACGATTCCCAGGAGGGCCTACATGTGCCCAGGCTCCGCGTCCAGGACGTGAGAAGGGCGGGAAAAACGTCATTCTCTCCACAGCGAGCCTGGCCACTTCTCCGACCTCCTCCGACCTAAAGTAAATTACACCTGCGTATGGCAGGAGCTATGGTGATGCCAGTGACGTGTTACGATATATATATATATATATATATATATATATATATATATATATATATATATATATATATATATATATATATATATATATATATGACAATGTCAGACCACGGAGGAAAAATGAAACAGGAAATTTCCTTAAGTACTTTCGTATATTAAATACATCTATCTTCAGAAGGTACAGCTTTAATACATCTTCACCTTCTGAAGATGTATTTAATATACGAAAGTACTTAAGGAAATTTCCTGTTTCATTTTTCCTCCGTGGTCTGACATTGTCACATTCTTAATCACGTGTTTATTTTCGTGATATACACACACACACATATATATATATATATATATATATATATATATATATATATATATATATATATATATATATATATATATATATATATATATATATATATATTAGTGATGAGGCCACACTTTTTATAGGTTATTTATCTCATTTGAGGTTTATTCGGTGTCATTCGTCATCATTCTTAGTCTCTTGAGCCAATTGCATTTGGGTCATTCCATTTTGTGAGTATAACGATGTGTCTACTTGTGTCGAAGATGGCGCCCGTCCGCTATTTCTCAGAACATCCCTTCCAATCACATTACCTGTCGCAGCCAATAAGAGGCTAGCAAAACGTAGTGATTGGCTGAATGATGCAGCAAGAAACACACTGGAGGCACGTGTCAGGTCTTACACGTGTTTTTCCAACCAGAGCGGAGCCCTGGAGAGCTCAATAGGGCTCTCAAGGTCACATGTGTTGGCTTCACTCAATGGCACTCTGATACGATTCCCGAGAACGCTTCTGTTTTAGGTTCTGATAAATGATTTGTGATATAGCGACAAGAATTTAAAAAAAAACACAAGCCTCCAGAGGTGATACCGGAACGGATTCCCCAACAAAGAAGTCGAGAGTCTTGAGACAAAGGCGAAGGAAGACAGTAATCACCAGAAAAACCTCATCGAAGCAGTTTTAGAAAAAGATGATAAGTTATTTCATCAGCCATCATGCAGAGAGTGAAGTTCTTCCTGGGGTGTTCCCCCGTACCGGGGGAACACTATGGCGGACATCTACTCTATATGGTGTGTTGAAGAGGTCGACGCCATCCTGGGACATACGACAGGTTCAAGCATCGACAAATAAAATCGTCAGGTGATTTGGAGACCTCTGTGGCAACATGGAGTGTTTTGGTTGAAGCTGGGATGTAGTTCTTGAAGTCTTTATAGTCTGCTGGTCGTAGGTGCCATTTGGAGGCAGCAGACCTTGGCTGTAGCTAGAACAACACTTGAAACATTGCCATAATTATTCGTAGAACAGGTGGCAAGAGGCATGGTAGACTTCCCTGTAAATCCTCGCATTCTACAGGAGTTATAGTAGACTCTTGTAGAGGCTTGGATCTCACAGCAGGTACGGTGCATTCTAAGAGATCTTCACCCACTATTATAGACTTCCTGATACAAAAGCCTGTTTTCTTCTTATTCGCATAACAGTCAATTGTGAAAAACAGTGTCTAAAGATTTTTGGCAATCCAGGGGCCAGATTCACGAAAGCACTTACGTAAACACTTACGAACCTGTACATCTTTTCTCAATCTTTGGCGGCTTTGTTTACAATTATTAAACAGTTAATGAGCTCCGAAGCACCAGGAGGCTGTTTATAACAATAACAACAATTGAATGGGAAGTTTTCATGCTTGTAAACTGTTTAATAAATGTAACCAAAGCCGTCAAAGATTGAAGAAAGATGTACACGTTCGTAAGTACTTGCGTAAGTACTTTCGTGAATCTGGCCCCAGGTGAGTACACACACACACACACACACACACACACACACACACACACACACACACACACACACACACACACACACACACACACACACACACATCCCCAGGATGCAGCCTGTACCAGCTGTCTAAGTCCTATGTACCTGATTACTGCTATTTACTGGTAGGTGAACAGAGATATCAGGTGAGAGAAACCCGTTGGCCAATGACTCCAGAACTCTGACCGCTCGGCTCTAGGAGTGTGTGTGTGTGTGTGTGTGTGTGTGTGTGTGTGTGTGTGTGTGTGTGTGTGTGTGTGTGTGTGTGTGTGTATGTGTGTGTGTGTGTGTGTGTGTATGTGTGTGTGTGTGTGTGTTCCATTATATATTTTAATCAGCACCAAACGAACACCTCTCTCCAGATGCTTTCCAAGCTACGAACCAGCCGATAGCAACACCCTTTGCAAGGATATCAAAGACCAAGATAGCACAATGTGCTTGTCAGAATGTTATCACCTATCAGTTGAGAGACGCACACAACCCTTCCCCCCCCCCCCAAACCAGCGTGTTTCTTTATCCGTCCGTTAACGAACATTCCCCAAAGATAAACAGAAATAATCTAATGTCTGAACTTCAAGTTGCAGAAACATCCACCCTTTTGTCAACATCGCAGGAAACGCACAACGTTTTTTTTTACGTTCAACAACGTTTATATACCAACGTGAAAACGTTTCAAGTATGTTGTATGTTGTCTCGTGCGAGAAAATGGCCGCCAGCGGACTCATCTCCTCTAGTGCGAAACAGAAATATTATTGACTCGCTGGGGGCCCCAAACGTCATCATCGTGGCCACAGGGACCCGCTCAGGGGCCAGGCGACCACTGAGTTATTGTGGGGTTGGGTCCGCCAGGTCCTGGTCCAAGGAGATCATACCGCTCGTAAAAGAAGAAGCTATTTGCGTTTGGCGCATTCTGTAACTATCAAGTTCCGAGGGCCATTTCCGAAGGAGTCTGGTCTGGAGGACTGTGGCACAGTGCCTCTCCTGGCGCCACGCCCATAAACATTGAGGGGGCAATTATCATGAAAAACACATTTAACTTGCATTAATGTAATAATACATCTATTATTTATTCTGAAATAATATTCTGTTCGATTCTCGTCAGACTCAATATCAGGAGGGATATTATTACGCAGAAAAACTGTTCATGGGCTATATAAAAAAAATAGAGTCGAGAAAGCAGCTCGTGTTTACTGAATTAAGCGCTGGTAAAGTCGTTGATCCTCTTCACTGGAGTAACTACCGGTTACACACCCTACACAACCTTTCATCAAGTTTTAACTCCACACTTCACCAAATAAATATTACTTTTCCCTTGCGACAACGAAGAATAATATTCTAGATGCATTATATTTTGCACTTATATATATATATATATATATATATATATATATATATATATATATATATATATATATATATATATATATATATATATATATATATATATATATATATATATGCCACACTTGACCTGTGTGGCATGGGAGTATCCATGAGACATTTCCCATGGCAGATACACGAGGGCTTTTTTTAGTTATATATATATATATATATATATATATATATATATATATATATATATATATATATATATATATATATATATATATATATATATATATCTTTATATATTTCTAGGGATTTTGTGAAAGTTTCAGCATGAATGTTTGTTTTTTTGAAGGTTTTTACAGCTACGAGATTATTTTAAAGTTATATATGCTTCCGCGCAACAAATTTTTGAGGAGATAAATTTTCAACGAATATTCACCAGGAAAATATTTTATGCATCAGCCAGATAGGGTTCCGAGGGTGCCTGGGTCTCTCTCTCTGCTTGGCAATCTCTCTCTATCTATCTCTTCCTCTCTCTTCTCCCTGCTGTTTTTCTCTCTCCTTCCCCCTCTCAGTCTCTCTTCTTTCTTCCCATTCTCCTTCCTTTCCAGTCTTCGTTTTCTCTCTCTCCCTCTCTCATTCTATTCTTATTCCTGTTCTCTCTCTCTCTCTCCCTCCATTCCATTCTTTCTCCCGTTTTCTCTATTCCATCGAACACTATTTACTATCGTTACTTTGATATAACGTTGCAACAACATTGTGATGACATTTATGTGTGATGAACAGTTGAAAATCTTGTTAAAAACTTGAATAGCAACCCATTTCAGACTTCATAGGAGTCGTTGGTTGCCGCAATAGAAGCCAATCGTATTTAAGGGGGGGGGGGGTAATGTTCGTCAATGCTCGATCCCCTTCCCAATATGACCTCCATTACAATCACCAATCACTACAGCAAGTTGTGTGAGGCTAAATGCAAGACAAGGATGCAGAACAAAGCAGTTATCAGGGTCTCTCTCTCTCTCTCTCTCTCTCTCTCTCTCTCTCTCTCTCTCTCTCTCTCTCTCTCTCTCTCTCTCTCTCTCTCTCTCTCTCTCTCTCTCACCCTTTCCCTTCTTTCCATCCCCCGTCCTCTTCCTCTCTCGTCTCAGAACGTGCAGCAAACACACACACACACACAATGTGACCACAATGATATCTACACAAATGCTATTTTAATGCAGCATTGTAACAATGTTCAGTTATTAACATGTGTGTAAAGGGAAAATCTGGTAAACGCTATGGCAAACTAAACCCATACTTTACTTCAAAGGAATTGTTGGTTGTCGAAATAGGGGGTACTGGTCGACATCCCCCTTATGATCATTATGACACCCCCCCCCCATAGTAGAACTTCGGTTTCAACTCTTTTTACCCTGTCGTAGCTCAGTCGATTAAGGCAGTGTCTGGGATGCTCCCGGACGCAGGTTCAAATCCTCGTAACGGCCCTTGTGGATTTGTTCATTTGATGCATCACGTTAGTGTGATCTCTGTGTGTAATGCGTTTGACATTGTTCCTCACAAGTGACTCCCATGCAAAGTAGAAAAACAGGCTGATGACTCGAGAGAAGTATTAAAGTGGGTGAATGAGAACGTTTCAGAAAGAAGACAAAGAGTCAAAGCAAGAGGAGAACTCTCAGAATGGAGAGAGGTAACGAGTGGAGTGCCTCAAGGTCCTCGGCCCCATCCAGTTCTTAATATAAAGAAACGATCTAACAGAGAAGGAACCTCGTTCTTATCCATGTTTGCTGACCATGCTAAACTAACGAGACGAATCACAATTAAGGAGGACCGCAATACATCACAAGAATACATTACAAGAATACATTACCACAATACATTACCACAATACATTCATACGTCCAGATATGGTCTGAGAAATGGCTACTGGACTTAGACCCGGGCAAAGAAGGTCAAACCTAGAAAAAATCCAAACAATATGGAAAAGTGCTCTTTCGTGAGCTAAGGGGACTGAGTAATAGAAAAAGACATAGAGAACTGAACCTCATTACACTGAAGGAAAGAAGGAATAAGGCAGACATAATGACGTACAAGACACTAATGGGGAGGTGATGGAGGGGGAAGAGGGAGAGTGAGTTCAATATAAAAAATTAGAAGAACTAATTTAGAATTTAGAATTTAGAGCTAAACGAAGACACGATTGACTACATGACATCGCTAAGGAGGATTCCTGCGATCCTTAATACGAGACAACGGAACCAATTAAAACTTCAGCCCACAAGAAAGTCTTAAGATAAATTTCTCGTTATTGTGAGCTAAATCCAGAACGTGTCCTCGGTGTGACTGGCAATACTTGGAGGCGAAACAGAGACGTAAGAGAGCGCAGGAAGAGATGCAGAGAGCAGAAGTGTATCACAACATAAAAAGGGAGAGAGGAACTAATAGTAGTAGACATCTATCAGTCTCAGGAGACTATGGAGTTCCGTTCTGCTCTGGTCTGCAGTGGCTTCTCCAGGGCGCAAAGTCAGAGGTAGGTTGATGCGGGAGAGAAGCTGTTACCCATGCAGCAGGCCCCCCCCCCTCTCCAGGGCGTAAAGCCAGGGTAGGTTGATGCGGGAGGAGAAGTTGTTACCCATGCGGCAGGGTACTTCCCCTCTCTCCAGGGCGCAAAACCAGGGTAGGCTGATACGGGGGAGAAGCTGTTACCCATGCAGCACGGTCCACCTCCCTCTCTCCAAGGCACAAAGTCAGGGTAGGCTGATACGGGGAAGAAGCTGTAACTCATGCAGCACGGTCCCCCCCCCCCCCCACCCCTCACCAAGGCGCAAAACCAACGTAGGTTGATACGAGAAATGCACCAGAATCGCCATTCACATCTGTCTATAAACTGGCGTAAATACCGTAGGGACCATTGAGGCCAAAACCAGTGTAAACGACGCTGAGCACTACCATTGACGACGGAACGAGGCAAAGGCTCTGGCTACAGCCTCGCGGCCCATTGTTCGCCGCCTCCATTGTTCAGACCAGGTTAATTACTTTTCCAAGAGTGGAGAGATGCTTCTTTCAGGATTGTTTTGGTCGGTGTATTAGGCAGAGTTCCCCCCCCCCCTCTCGCTATGGATAAACTTTTCGCTGGTTTGGACCCCAAATTTCAAAGAGAAATCAGAAACTAGAAATAAAACTTTTTTTCCTCTCCTGGGATGATGCAACTCATCATCAAACACCTTAATACACGAGACTAAATCGATTTTTTTTTCTTTCAGAATAAAGAGATTTTGCTGTTTTTTTTTTAACTTCACATACTGCCTCATTGTTGTTCATGCCGGATAATCTACTAAAAGTATATTTAACTTTAGTATACCTTAAACAAAAATCGTAACAATTAACCTAGTTAATGGAGGGTATAGCGTATGTGTGTGTGTGTATTTGGTATTTGTCTCTCTCTCTCTCTCTCTCTCTCTCTCTCTCTCTCTCTCTCTCTCTCTCTCTCTCTCTCTCTCTCTCTCTCTCTCTCTCTCTCACTCTCTCTCTCTCTCACATATAAAAAAATATATAATTGTCTAATGTGTGGGGGTTTCTGGTGAGAGGACCACCAGTGACTACCCACAAAGAGTATACTACCCACAGAGAGTATACTACCCACAGAGAGTATACTACACATATCTTACAAGGAATATTACAAAATTATATTGTTCATATCTTACAGGATGTAATGCAAGGTATTCTTCACATATCTTACAAGGTGTATTGTAAGGTATACGGTTCATAGTCTGCAAAGTATACTATAGATATATTATCAAGGTATACTGAACATATCATTCAATCTATGAAGCATTTTCTTATAACGTCTGCTGCACAGCGTGCACTAGAGAACCTATCAGTATATAAGAGGACCTCTTAAGTATACATAAGACGAAGTGAACAAGAGAGAGAGGTAGCACTCAGTATACACGGAAGGACCTCTCGGTATACACTCAGTATACTTGGAAGGACCTCTCAGTATACACTCAGTATACTTGGAAGGCCCTCTCGGTATACAGTATACTTGGAAGGCCCTCTCGGTATATACTCAGTATGCTTGGAAGGCCCTCTCAGTATACACTCAGTACACTTGGAAGGACCTCTTGGTATACACTCAGTATACTTGGAAGGACCTCTTGGTATACACTCAGTATACTTGGAAGGCCCTCTCGGTATACAGTATACTTGGAAGGACCTCTCAGTATACCAGAGACAATCAGTACCCTCTCGTTGCGGGAACCATCGCCGATATCTTGAAGATACTTCTTGAGAAAACTTCTCACGTCATCTTGAGGATAACACATGAGCGGCGAGATGATGAACGACACAATTTTAGACTAACGAGGTAGTTGTCTCCTTCCCCCCCCCCCCCACCAGGATGTCCCTGGATCCCCCCCTCCTCCCCCCCCCCTCGAGGGGCAGGGGTAGTGGCCCCCTGCACGAAGGGGTGTTACTAATGGATCTAATGCACGAAGTTGTTAAATAGTTGTTAATTAATAGTTGTTATAGAATAGTTGTTATAGAATAGTTGTTACAGAATAGTTGTTAAATATATTATTTATAATTCAATGCCTATTTTCGTATTAGGTACATCAGGGCAGTTATTATCAAATGAATAAATTCTGGAAAAGGGGAAAGTAGTCTGAATTATTAAAAAAAAACAATGCAGGTATTCCATGTAAATTGCTGGAGTAATCAGGTTGAGAATAGTAGAGTACCTGGGCAGATTCAACTGTGCAAAAAAAAAAAAAAAAGAATGCAGCATGGATTTTGAAGGAAATACTCGTGCCCGACAAACTTGCTCCAGTTCTATATGACAAGGTTACTGAAATCTGGGTAGACTGCGTTTTCCTTGACTGTCAAAAGTATTTGATGCTGTTCCCTGACTGGTGTACAAGCAGTTTGGGTTAACCGGGAAGACATTGAACTGGATAAAGGAGTACCAGAAGAGCATAAGACAGAGAGTCACAGGCAGCAGCGAGGACTCGAGCTGAAGGAATGCAAGAAGTAGGGTCTCCACCTCGAGGGCCCGGTTCTGGGGCCAATATATATAGTTCTTAATATATGTTAATGATATACCTGTGGGATTGATCTCGTACACGTTGACAAGACCACACACTAGAAGTTGAAGGGACGACGACGTTTCGGTCCGTCCTGGACCATTCTCAAGTCGATTGTGATGAGGACAGGTAGGGACAGGCAATAAATAGGCAAGAGAGACACGTCGTACACGTCACCGTCTTCAGACGATGCGAAGATTATGTGGGAAGTAAAGACAGAGGACTGTAACACGTTACAGGAAGGCCTTGACAAGCTCCAGGAGTAGGCAGCCAAATGGAGGCTGGAGTTCAATCCCAATAAATGTAAGGTAACGAAGATAATTAAGGAATAACCAAGAATGGAAGGTAATTGAAGAAATCGAAGGAGATATAGGAGTGGATATAATTCCATCACTAACACCAGAGGCACACACAGAGAGTATGACATCAGCGGTATATGGGACGCTGGTGAACGTTAGAAACGGTCTTTAGAAACCTACATCAGGACGTTTTCAGTGCACTCTACAGAACTGACGTTAGACCAACACTAGAATATGCAACACCGGCCAGAAATCCAAACCCTGTGAAACACAAAACTCAAATTGAAAAAGTACAGTCAATAAGACTGGTGCCAGAGCTAAGAGGGTTAAGCTATGAGGATAGGTGAAAGGAAACTGGACATCATAACCCCCTGATCGACAGAAAAAAACAAAGGAGATATGATTACAACGTACAAGATACTGAGTGGAATAGACAAGATGGAAAAGGAAAAAAACACTTTAAATTGAAAGAAAGTAGGACAAGAGAACACACAAGTGGACGCTGGGAACACATACAAGTCGAAGAAATATAAGGAAATACTGGTACCCAGTACAGGCGGTCAACAAGTGCATTGCTCTGAAGGAAGAAGTTGTAGAAGCCACCTCCATCTATAGCTTTAAATTCCAGATTCGACAAAGAATTGGAAAGTCAATTTACATTGCAATGCAACAGGTTCAACAAGGCGGGACTTAAAAAGCAAGACCACACTTCACCACAATCACTGGATAGGTAATCCCATCCATGTACTCAATGTTATCCATCAACATCCATATCCAAGGACGCTTATGATACCATTCAACATCCACATTGATAACGTGCACGATATCCGCCAACATTCGGTTGTCAAGACGACCAATGACCTCAGAGACGAGGTGAGCCCAACGACCTTCACCGTGAGCAACAAGTAGTGTATATAGGACCAGACGGACTTGGTGGCACTCGGAGGCACTCACACCAGGCCCTCGGACCAGGACCTCGGTGTTTACGAGTCACGGGTAGTAATGTCTGTTTCGAGTGGCTTCATGATCGTGGTTTGGAGTGAGGCATCAATTGCTTGAGAGGCAGTTAATGGTTTTAGCTCGACTTACGTAACTGCTGCTGAAGCCTTTCTCTCTCTCTTTATTTTACACACACACACACACACACACACACACACACACACACACACACACACACACACACACACACACACACACACACATGGGAGGATTGACTGGGCACCAATCCTCTAACTGTTGCCTCTGTTCACCCAACAGTGATTGGTTACCAGGTTGTTTAAACGACTTGGCGGGTCATATTCCGGGGGATTAAATTAGGATTAAGGACTTGCCCGAAACGCTATGCGTGCTATACAAGACTATACAAGGCTATACAAGAATGTGAGAACTACACATAGAAATCACATTCATGTGATGTATCAAATGAACAAATCCACAGAAGCCTTGCAGAGGGCTCGAACCTCTGTTCTTATGTTTAACCACCCATTTATCCCTTATGTATCCCCCATGTTTTCACCTTTATTGTCTTATCACCTGACCCAGTGCGGGTATAAATCAACCAGTTCTGAAAATTCTTTTCACTTGAGAATGAACCATGGAGATTCGAAACGTTATGCAAATTGTATAAATAAGTGTAATACATTCTATAGTAATTCACTTCTTTTTTTCACCTTGAAATTACGAAAATATGTTTTGGAGAACGCCTCTTTCAGCTAAGCCCTGATGCTAAGAAAACAGTTAGAGGGATAGAAGCCCTAAATCAGAAGATAGTAAATACAGAATATGCGGTCATATTCAGTGAGACATATATATATATATATATATATATATATATATATATATATATATATATATATATATATATATATATATATATATATATATATATGCTGTGATAGAAAGGTTAACATACAGAGACGAGCCTTCTATGTACGTTACCCTGTGAACGTTACCCGTGTGTGCGTTGGTTACACCCCTGGCAACAGTGACGTCGGAGTGAAGCCAGCATGTGTCGGGAGCCAGGCGCCTGGGGCGTCGCTGTGGCAAGACGACACATCCAGCCGGCAGTTCTTTGTGCATTTGGCCACAATGAAGTGGTCCCCTTTGGCCACGTTGGTTGGTGAGTTCCCCGCCACCTTGCCTGCCGGCGCTGGCAAATGAGAGGACTCGCTGCCAGGCGGAGGCTCGCTGACAGGCGGAGGCTCGCTGACAGGCGGAGGCTCGCTGACAGGCGGAGGCTCGCTGACAGGCGGAGGCTCGCTGACAGGCTGCTCGCTCACTCACCCGTCCGCGGCCTGCTGTTAGTTCCTCCCTCCAAGCCTCTTCCCCTCTCACCTAGTTGTGCTTGCGGGGGTTGAGCTCTGGCTCTTTGGTCCCGCCTCTCAACTGTCAGTCAACTGGTGTACAGATTCCTGAGCCTACTGGGTTCTGTCATGTCTACATTTGAAACTGTGTATGTGTGTACTCATCTATTTGTGCTTGCGGGGGTTGAGCTTTGGCGCGCGCGCGTGTGTGTGTGTGTGTGTGTGTGTCTGTGTGTGTGTGTGTGTGTGTGTGTGTGTGTGTGTGTGTGTGTGTGTGTGTGTGTGTGTGTGTGTGTGTGTGTTTTGCGCGTGTTTGCGCGCGTGCTTGCGTGTGTTTGCGTGTGTTTCGCACGTGTGTGTGTGTGTGTGTGTGCGCGCGCGTGCGTACGCGTGTGAGTGCGTTTATAACATTCCACGTGATTAGGGTTATTCTCCGTGACAGCTGCTTAAATACCAACGGCTCATTCAGACAAGCGTTACTGCCATCACCGCCGCAGGCTCCGGCGATCAGCGGTGATAGACGTAAATTGCTCATCAGTGCCGCGACAACATTGCACGCACGCAGACCACTCCGACCCGTCGGATCAGGTCCTATATACAAACACACACCTACCGCAGGGTTGAGGTCAGGTGTGTATAGGGACATGTGTGTGTGCAGGGTTAAACAGATTAACCCGGCACTCTTGTGTCGGTACAGAAGTTCCGTACCGGGGTTCGAAGTGTGTGCTTGGGAGTACCCTGGGTGCAGGTACCGAGAGGGAGCAGGTACCAAGGGGGGCAGGTACCCAGGGAAGGAGGGGGGCAGGGTTCGAATCCTTCCCCTAAAGACTTCAAGTGATATTCTCAGTGATACATCAGGTTAAGATGATTTCTGGTTCGAACTAGGGTTCGAAGTGTGTGCTTGGGAGTACCCTGGGTGCAGGTACCGAGAGGGAGCAGGTACCAAGGGGGGCAGGTACCCAGGGAAGGAGGGGGGCAGGGTTCGAATCCTTCCCCTCAAAGGCTTCAAGTGATATTCTCAGTGATACATCAGGTTAAGATGATTTCTGGTTCGAACTAGGGTTCGAAGTGTGTGCTTGGGAGTACCCTGTGTGCTGGTACTGAACGGGAGCAGGTACCAAGGGGGGCAGGTACCCAGGGAAGGAGGGGGGCAGGGTTCGAATCCTTCCCCTAAAGGCTCCAAGTGATATTCTCAGTGAAACATCAGGTTAAGCTGATTTCTGTGGAGCATTATTTTTTTATAAATTATTTTCATCATTTTCATATCTATAATGACAGATTAAGGACAAACTAGCCAGCGAACAGCCTTGTGACCCCTACGAGGTCATTCACAAGCGAGGCTCGCCATGAGCGCTCATTTCCGGATTCACGATATAAAAAAAATCAATCACTTGACCATAACTGGAATGTGAATATGGGAATTTGATGATGTGTGTGTTCAAGTGCCAGCGTTCCCATTTATTAAAAACAAACTGGAGAGTGTATATATGTATGCCCTTGTGGCTCGCTTCTCGTGTATATATGTTTATATTTACCTGACAGATATACCTTTAACGATATATATATATATATATATATATATATATATATATATATATATATATATATATATATATATATATATATATATATATATATATATAGAGAGAGAGAGAGAGAGAGAGAGAGAGAGAGAGAGAGAGAGAGAGAGAGAGAGAGAGAGAGAGAGAAAAAGAGAGAGAGAGAGAGAGAGAGAGAGAGAGAGAGAGAGAGAGAGAGAGAGAGAGAGAGAGAGAGAGAGAAAGAGAAAGAGAGAGAGAGAGAGAGAGAGAGAGAGAGAGAGAGAGAGAGAGAGAGAGAGAGAGAGAGAGAGTTTACTGCGGCATAAAGCATCTGATTACTTAACCGAGCTCACTCGTTATCAGTAGTCTACCTTGTGGTTATACCTGGCGGTGGTTCCGGGGATCAATCTCCCCCCGCGGCCCGGTCTCGGACGAGGCCTCCTGCTTCGTGATCGGGTGTCACCCCGGGCTGTAAGACCCAACTGCTTGTCGCTGCCTCACGTGACGAATCACAGTCCGGATGATCAGGTATCAAAGCGGACTATTCTGCACTTCCTGCCGTATGTCTCCTGGTCCCAAGTGGAGTCATTTCCGGGTGCAGATTTTGGAGTAGTGCCTCATATATTTCCCAAGAGTAAATTATTATGCATCTCTCCCAATTGGACTCTTAGAGAATACCGATTGTAAAATCTTGAGCAGTCCAGTAATTTAGAAGTTGTACTGAGGGGATTTGGACAGTAAACAATCATTTGTGCATGTTCTCGAAGCCTGCAATATATCCAGTTTTCAATGGTGTTGTTAGTGTTTAACAATATTTCACCTAAAGAGAACTAATGTCTTAAAAAGTTATCATCATTGGTCTGGAATCATGTTTGTATTGTTCCTGTATCCAAATTATTGATTTTTGTTTCCAGTTGTGATAGCTGTTCGTGTTCTTTAAGATATCATCCGACAAGTTAATCCCATAGCTTTCACATTGTGCTTTCGTTCTATAGTCCGATTTTACTGCGTTTTATATGTGGTTCCCGTTTTGATATTTTGTTTTTTACGGTAGCTCAGGAGCTGAAACTTATTTTCATTAAATTTTTTAGTTTCTGTGGCCCATTGAAAGACCTGATTTACATCAGTTTGGAGATTTGCTGAGTACTTTATATTGCCTATTCTCATGAATAGTGTCCTTGCCTATAACTTATATATAGGCACAGTGAGAAGTACCGGAGCAAGCACAGTACCGAAGCAGGAACAGTTTTTCAGGCTGGATAATCCGGATTGGACTTCGTTGACTATTACACTCTGGATTCTGTTCGTCAAGAAATTAAAAATCCATTTTCCTTCCTTTGCCAGTAATTCCCTTTGTGCGCATTTTTGTGCGCTTTAGCGCATCGGTTACTTGTCGAAAGCTTTCACAAAATCCGTGTATATGACATCGGGGTTTTGCTTGCCATCCGTGGCATCAAAGACCTTGTCATAGTGGTGAGGGGAACTGAGCACTCAGTACTGAGCCCGTGTAACTCTCAGGTTTATGAAGCTGTGCCCTCTTTTGTTTTGTGGTCATCTAACCACTCTTTTTAAAAAGAGTTTTATGATGTGACGTTCGCGCTACAGGTCTAATCATGTGGAGTGCCTCGATCTCCACTATTTTATGTATGTTGAAGATATCAGAATCTAGGAACCATATATATCCTTAAGGGATTGAAATAATTGTTTTAGTTTACAATGCTTGATCAAGATGGAGGAGCTGCCAATCACCGGGAAGCGGCCAAGTCACGTAAATACAGAGACCTTGAGCACCACTACAATTTTGTCCCCATTGCCTCAGAGACACTTGGTGCCTGGGGTAAAAGTGCTGCTAGCTTTTTGAAGGAGTTGTGATCAAGATGGAATTCTAGGACTCAGAGCCTGGTGCAGAGTGCAGAGGCATGCTGTCTATGTCGGTGTCACATTCATCAAGAATTCGTTTGAATTCTAGATCTTCAGTATGTTTAGGGGTTCACTGAAAATAGAGGAGTACTGTATCCCCCAATATGTCACCCATTTCGTCGACATTGTCGTCAGTGAAAATTCCTTGCACAAGGGTCCAATGCTATATCTTGAGGTTATCTTGAGATGATTTCGGGGCTTTAGTGTCCCCGCGGCCCGGTCCTCGACCAGGCCTCCACCCCCAGGAAGCAGCCCGTGACAGCTGACTAACACCCAGGTACCTATTTACTGCCAGGTGCTAGATGTGGGTTTTCTTATAGATTTTTGCACTGAACAATTATTTTGTGTGCCAACTATTTCATTGATGGGCATTTGCTCTTGTTGCCTATTGTGGAACTTTTATGATTCTTGTAGCTTTAGCTCAATCGTTTCTAGTCCTCTATATAGACTTTGTCGTTCATGAGGATAAAGTGGGAGTTTGCGAAGTTTCCTGCAAAGTTGTGTTTTTAGTTCTCATTTAGTTCCATCCACCTCACTTGGGTTGTGGAAGAGCCAGCTGTATCTCCCTCCACCTCACCTGGGTGGTGGAAGAGCCAGCTGTACCTCCCTCCACCTCACCTGGGTGGTGGAAGAGCCAGCTGTATCTCCCTCCACCTCACCTGGGTGGTGGAAGAGCCAGCTGTACCTCCCTCCACCTCACCTGGGTGGTGGAAGAGCCAGCTGTACCTCCCTCCACCTCCTCTCCCTATTCCACTGCTGGGCGCTGAACCTCAAATTCCTCTTCCACAATCCCTTGCCTTTTAACTGAGGCTTCCACTGTAATTCTTTGATTTCACTACAGACAAAATCAATAATCTTTCACAATATCTCAGAAATATTTCTGATTGCCCTGTGCTTGTGGACTGGTCGGTACAGCGACCGCCTCGATGCTCGTTGGAGAGTTCGATCCCCCGACGGTCACAAACGGTTGGGCACCATTTCTTCCCTCCGATCCCCACGCTCGTTACAAGCAAATTTTCAGGCAACATTTGTCTCCGGAACAACAGACGAACGACTTTTACAGCTGTAGGCTGTCGCTGTATTTACCGTGTGTACTGTGTAGGTGTGTAGCTGTGGGCTTGTGTACTGTGTAGCTGTGTAGCTGTGGGCTTGTGTACTGTGTAGCTGGAGTTGTGTAGCTGTGTAGCTGTGGGCTTGTGTGCTGTGTAGCTGGAGTTGTGTAGCTGGAGTTGTGTAGCTGTGTAGCTGTGGGCTTGTGTACTGTGTAGCTGTGGGCTTGTGTACTGTGTAGCTGGGCTTATGTACTGTGTAGCTGGACTTGTGTACTGTGTAGCTGGGCTTATGTACTGTGTAGCTGGGCTTATGTACTGTGTAGCTGGACTTGTGTACTGTGTAGCTGGGCTTATGTACTGTGTAGCTGGACTTGTGTACTGTGTAGCTGGGCTTATGTACTGTGTAGCTGGACTTGTGTACTGTGTAGCTGGGCTTATGTACTGTGTAGCTGGACTTATGTACTGTGTAGCTGGGCTTATGTACTGTGTAGCTGGACTTGTGTACTGTGTAGCTGGGCTTATGTACTGTGTAGCTGGACTTGTGTACTGTGTAGCTGGGCTTATGTACTGTGTAGCTGGACTTGTGTACTGTGTAGCTGGGCTTATGTACTGTGTAGCTGGACTTGTGTACTGTGTAGCTGGACTTGTGTACTGTGTAGCTGGACTTGTGTACTGTGTAGCTGGACTTGTGTACTGTGTAGCTGGACTTGTGTACTGTGTAGCTGGACTTATGTACTGTGTAGCTGGACTTATGTACTGTGTAGCTGGACTTATGTACTGTGTAGCTGGGGTTGTGTACTGTGTAGCTGGACTTATGTACTGTGTAGCTGGGGTTGTGTACTGTGTAGCTGGACTTGTGTACTGTGTAGCTGGACTTATGTACTGTGTAGCTGGACTTGTGTACTGTGTACCTGTCCTTGTGTATTGATGCTGACGAGTTGTATGACACTGGACAACAAGCCCACGTACTGAGACGCAGAATTGTGTAAAGGGAAGGAACTGTGTACGAGTCAACATGGAATGATCATTAAGGAATCACTTGCTTAGCCAACCAAGTTCTATACATAGGAAGAATATGCTTCGTATTTGGACCATTTTTTTAATGTGTTCAACAGACATCAGAAACGTAAATTATTACGTAACTTAACGTAAATAAATTATTAATTGACGTAAATTTATTAATAAAGCAACACAGTAGGGGTTTACACCGATACTTTATCACTTGCATTTCATAAAATAATTTGACCATGGCACATTTACAAATGATTTTTTTTTGTTCAGGACATGTATTTGATAGTTACAAAAAAATGGCGAAAAATATTTCAGAATAACTCGCGAGCATATGATAGGTTTACAGCCAAGCCAAGAGAGTATGCCATGAGTATACATGACTAAGCATGACAACGTGGCAACACAGACAAAGGAACCCAAACACAAGAAGATTTACATTGCCATAGATAAGAGATATGTACTCACCTAGTTGAATTCACCTAGTTGTGCTTGCAGGGGGGTTGAGCTTCGGCTCTCTTTGCCCCGCCTCTCAACTATCAATCACCTGGTGAGGTACAGGTTCCTGAGTCTATTGGGCTCTACCATATCAAAAATGAGGAATAAATACTGGGGACTTAATCCAGAGTGTGTAAAGACAGAAACATCATAAATTAAGTTACAGGAAAAGATGAACAATCTCTAGAAAGAACCCAATGTCATCATTACACTAGAGCCTGCAAGAACAACCAAACAATTACACTAGAGCCTGCAAGAACAACCAAACAATTACACCAGAGCCTGCAAAGAACAACCAAACAATTACACCAGAGCCTGCAAGAACAACCAAACAATTACACAAGAGCCTGCAAAGAACAACCAAACAATTACACTAGAGCCTGCAAAGAACAACCAAACAAGTACACCAGAGCCTGCAAGAACAACCAAATAATTACACCAGAGCCTGTAAGAACAACCAAACAATTACACCAGAGTCTGCAAAGAACAACCAAACAATTACACTAGAGCCTGCAAGAACAACCAAACAATTACACTAGAGCCTGCAAGAACAACCAAACAATTACACTAAGAGCCTGCAAGAACAACCAAACAATTACATCCCAATTGTGGAAAATATCCACTTAAGAAAGAGTATAGCATATCTTAGTTACATTAGGCCTATAATAGTATAATAGATCAAGAGACCATAGACCAACATGGTCTATATTAGAGCACATGGGCTTTGCCTGGCTATGTTGACATCCCAGAGAGCAGAGAGTATGCTGGTTAGTATGCTGGTTAATATGCTGGGTTAAGCATATTTTCTCCCTATTTTGATGTCACACGATACAGACATCAGTAATTGTTCTTACCACGATATTTAAATAAACCCAATGACCAAAATAAATCAATAAATAGTAAACTGTTAAGCAAATATATTGAGTAAACTTGGTGTATAAAATTCATGTTTAAATCGACCGGGCGTCATACACGCCATCTGGGCGGCGGGCGGCCACACTACCAACCACAACACCACCAAGACAATACTTCGCCACGGGCGGCAAGATCTGAAATCAAGCCCCTTATCACCCCGCTGTGGACCTTTGGTGCACTAACTCGAATTTAAATATATTTGAGACATATAGTTGTTTCTAAAGGTGGAACATCATAGTTGTGGGACAATAGTGTTTTGTAATAGATGTTAGAATAGTGGACACGTCAATCTCTTCTACTCATTCCTATCTCCTCCTCCTCCTCCTTCCTTCTTTGGTTAGCCAACCCTTCATCCCATCTTCTATCACTCTCCGCTTCCCTCTTTTGGCTTTTGTTCTTCTCCACCTCACCCTTGTTCTCTTGGCCTGTTCTTCATACTCCTTCCCCCTCACCTTCCTTTCATATGTTCCATTCCCTTTCTCCCCTTTACACCTGACCCCAGTGCCACCCCTGACCCCAGTGCCACCCCCCCCTGACCCCAGTGCCGCCACCCCCCCTGACCCCAGTGCCACCCCCCCTGACCCCAGTGCCACCCCCCCTGACCCCTAAGAGATGGGCACCCTGGCACCCAGGCACCCAGGCTCAGTCACCAGTCCCTGACCCCTGAGAGATGAGCACCCAGGCACCGGGTTAATTAGGTGCACTCAGCTAAGTGCCTCTTACCTATAATCTGATCAGAGAGCGGATAATTCACGTCCAGGTATTTCCAGCACGAGAGAGAGGAGAAGCACGACAGTCTGTCCACGAGCTTAGACGGGTGCTGGTCACGTGTGATGCTGTCTACCGAATGTTGCGCAGCGAGGTCACGATGTTGCGCAGCGAGGCATCGAAGTTGCGCAGCGAGGCATCGAAGTTGCGCAGCGAGGCATCGAAGTACCTCGAGTTTGATAATGGATAACAGTTTTCTAACAGTTAAATAATTTTTTTTTGTGATAATGTGATGCAGGAACGCCATGAGGGGAGATGTTGTTGAGTAGGGGTGCATGGGGGGGGGGGGAGAGGGGGTTGTGGGAAGGGTAAGAAACCCAGCCTCCACCCCCTCCCCACCCTACCACCTCCCTTCACCCCTGTCCCTTCCTTCCTTCGCCCGGAGACACTAAATAAAAAAACACACACACACCAAACATGCATCACACACAACCCAGCCTAAAGACCTTGAAGTTCGTGCATAGAAAGAAGTCCATATTGAGATGCATTAATTTATTCTAATCTCACGCATTTTTTAACAACATTGTCGACATCGTTAAAAAAAAAAGAAGTTACTTAGTAGGGTAGAAGCCGGGTTGGTAATTAGGCCAAAGTTGTGGGTTCCTGAATTAATTACGCTCAGGGGAACTTGCCTAAGGATGGTGAAGTCAATCACCGGCCGACTGCTATACTGAACGTGAAGGGTCTTAATAAGAGCAGCCGGAAGGTGAAGGGTTTATTATATATATATATATATATATATATATATATATATATATATATATATATATATATATATATATATATATATGTTTACAAGAAAGACTGCTACCAAAATATACTAATTATATATTATATATATCGAGAGCGAGAGAGAGAGAGAGAGAGAGAGAGAGAGAGAGAGAGAGAGAGAGAGAGAGAGAGAGAGAGAGAGAGAGAGGGAGAGAGAGACAGTCCAACCATTCAAGGACACAAGTCACTGCTGTGGCTTACAG
Organism: Procambarus clarkii; assembly: GCF_040958095.1. Lineage (NCBI taxonomy): Eukaryota > Metazoa > Arthropoda > Malacostraca > Decapoda > Cambaridae > Procambarus > Procambarus clarkii. Next base: position 10,024,283 of record NC_091197.1, on the reverse strand, counting down.
TGATCCGAGTCCTCAGTTTAACAACGACCGTCGAATGACTGGGTCAGCTGAAGCGGGTGTAACAGTGCCACAATCTGACCCTTATACCTTCCCTCTCAGGTAAATGACCTTTGACCCAGAAGGAAGCTGTACGCCATCAAACAACTGTACGTTTCATGTCAAACTAGTTTGCCTGTTTATCGACGGAGGAAAATGAAGATTTTTGACTTCAAGTGTGTGTGTGTGTGTGTGTGTGTGTGTGTGTGTGTGTGTGTGTGTGTGTGTGTGTGTGTGTGTGTGTGCACGCAGGCTCCTACGGACTCGTGGGAGGTTACATGTATCCCTATTGTGAGGATTCAGGAAACTGTAGTGGAGTATTTGAGTGATGTAGTTCTATAACTCCGTCTCTGGGCGTTGTAGTACTATGTTCAATGTAGTTTAACACTGAAGAGTGTACAGCTCCCGGAGTTTCATGTGTATTCCTATACACAACTTTAGTACACTATATAGGTACATATAACTATATAGGTTTAGTACACTCAGGAGTACAATATATAGCCTGGCTGGACAGTATAGGTGATATAGTGAAGGTTACTTTGAGATGATTTTGGGGCTTTAGCGTCTCCGCGGCCCGGTCCTCGACCAGGCCTCCTCCCGGGTAGTAGGGGAGATGGAAACATAGCCTCCTGAGGGGGGGGGGATAGGCCTAAAGCAAAGTACCAATCCCTGCAGCGTTCACAACACGTTGTCACAGTGTCACCAGCGGCAATATATACTACCAGGTAACTCGTCACCAGAGCAAAAACTATATTTTCCACATGTGATATTAAACTCATTCCTATATGAACGGAAACTTCGAGCGGGGAGAGTCTACCTTCCTTGGCCTCCTGCAGGGAGAGTCTACCCTCCCTGGCCTCCTACAGGGAGAGTCTACCCTCCCTGGCCTCCTGCAGGGAGAGTCTACCCCTCCCTGGCCTCCTACAGGGAGAGTCTACCCTCCCTGACCTCCTACAGGGAGAGTCTACCCTCCCTGGCCTCCTGCAGGGAGAGTCTACCCCTCCCTGGCCTCCTACAGGAAGTCAGGAGTCAACAAGGGTGCCGAGCAAGGACGGACAAAACGCACCCTACAGACCATGCTTATAAGAACCAATGGGCCCCGAGTTTTACCTGAAGGCAATTCGGTTGTTGGACATTATATACACAATCCCTGTGACTGCTGTTCAGCTTCTCACTCCGATAAATCCCATCTACATAATTACTTTCATATACAAACACTCTCGTCTCATGTTAAGATATTTTTTTTATCCAATTTCCCCCCCCCAAAAAAATTTATACCTGTAATGTCACAATAATGTAATGTCACATGTTCAGAGAAATAAGGCTCATGTACGCCTTTTTTTTGGCCATTTGGGTTAAGTGATGTAGAGTGTGGCTACTTCCTGGACTGGTGACCACTCACATGATCTAGCCCTTTAACCTCATAGAGAATAACTCGGTATTTCTCGAGAGTGGATTGTATGACAGATGATTGTGTGAACAATGGGTTGTGTTTAAACTTTTAATTTTCTTCTTATTTACAGAGAAAACGTGAGGTAGATATACTCTTTAACAGCGAAAACGGGAAGATGTTAAACTCTTAAACAGCAAAAACGGGAAGATGGTAAACTCTTAAACAGCGAAAACGGGAAGATGGTAAACTCTTAAACAACGAAAACGGGAAGATGGTAAACACTTATACAGAGAAAAAGCGAAGATCGTATACTCCTATACACAGTATACTCCAATACACATCTGTACTGGAGTCTACACAGTATACACAAATACAGATAAAATTGGAAGATGAAATATTCTAAAACAGAGAAAACGGGAAGCTGTATACACCAATACAGAGAAAATGGGAAGATGATATATTCTAAAACAGAGAAAACGGGAAGCTGGTATACTCCAGTACAGAGAAAATGGGAAAATGAGATATTCTAATACAGAGAAAACGGGAAGCAAACACTCACAGTTCAAGTAGAGGACGACGGTAGCCAAGACGACCACAACGACCACCAGAAGGCTGAGAACGACGACTAGTAGTGAACACCACCTCTTCTCCCCCACTCCCCCTGCCCCCTCCACCCTCACCCCCTCTCCAACACCCCCACCACCTCCCCCTCCTCCTCCATCTTGCTCCCCACTAGCTGTACTCTCCATCACTCTCTCCCCACCACCATCAAATCTCCCCCCGCCTCCTCCTCCTTCTCTGGAGTCGAGGTTGTCCTTCTGAGGGTGGAGGTACTGGTGTGGAGGGTGCTGCTGGAGGTGGAGGGTGGGTGGAGGCTGGGCGGACGGGTGGTAGTCGTACTCAGTGTAGCCAGGCACGGGGTCGTAACTGTAACTGCTGTAGTAGGCGTACTTTCCATTGGGCTGACTCGTCCCTCGACTGGTGGGGAGTTTCTCCATGTTTCGGTGCTGTTTTTCTCCCCTCCCTGCGGCGATGGCTAGGGTATTCAACGCTGTGGTGGGGATTCTATTGGTCACCCAATGCTGTAGTGGTGATTCTATAGGTCACCCAATGTTGTATTGGTGTTTCTATAGGTCACCCAACGCTGTAGTGGTGATTCTATAGGTCACCCAACAATGTAGGGGTGATTCTATAGGTCACCCAATGCTGTAGTGGTGATTCTATAGGTCACCCAACACTGTAGGGGTGATTCTATAGGTTACCCAATGCTGTAATGGTGATTCTACAGGTCACCCAACACTGTAGTGGTGATTCTATGGACCACTTAACACTGTAGTGGTGATTCTATAGGTCACCCACACTGTAGTGGTGATTCTATAGGTCACCCAACACTGTAGTGGTGATTCTATAGGTCACCCACACTGTAGTGGTGATTCTATAGGTCACCCACACTGTAGTGGTGATTCTATAGGTCACCCACACTGTAGTGGTGATTCTATAGGTCACCCACACTGTAGTGGTGATTCTATAGGTCACCCAACACTGTAAGAGTGACACTAGACCACTCAACACAAGCAGTGGCTAAACGCAACTCAACATAGTGTGTGAGTGTGTTGAGCTGGGTCACACTTGCGGCTTTGTAACACACTACTCGAGGGAATAAAGTTATCCACAAGAGTGAACCCAATTACTAGTTGCACTCTGGTGAAGTCTGGCACTATAGTACTAGCACTCTAGTGCGTCGAGCACCGAGTGCCAGAAACAGGTTCAGCACTTACACACACACACCAGCACTTACACTTTTCACAGGATCAAAACCCCACTTTTCACAGGATCAAAACCCCACTTTTCACAGGATCAAAACCCCACTTTTCACAGGATCAAAACCCCACTTTTCACAGGATCAAAACCCCACTTTTCACAGGATCAAAACACTATTTCTCTCTCGACACAATAATGATTAACCAAAAAAAAATCACCGTTTAGAACTATGCGTTGTGTTCAATGCAGAACTTAAATAAAATAGTCGTTTAGAAAACACAATGATACTTTCACCTTGACATCATCAGAACTATAATAACGTGTGGCTGAGGTCACTTATAAACCAGCAAATACGAACACACAACTTTCAAGCTGAGTTTCTAACAGTTGTCAAATTGTCAACAAATTTGTTTTTTTTTTTTTCAGATTCGACACTCATTGTGCAACACTTGTGTATTGTTCTGCACTCATATTCACTCGCGGGAGTGTCTACTTCCCACGCAACACTCGCTCCAGTCACCTGAAATGGAAGAAGATTTCCATTAATGATTAAAGAAAAACTCCAAAACAACCAGACGCTAGAGAAGAACATCAGAAGAAAATAGTCAGAAATCGAAAAAGATTACGAAAACATTGATAAATAATATATATATATATATATATATATATATATATATATATATATATATATATATATATATATATATATATATATATATATATATATATATATATATATTCTCAGGAAACAAACAAGCTCTGCTTCACAACACAACACTGGCATGCCAAGTTGTGGTTGTTTTCCAGTGTTGGATTAGGAGGCGGGGTGCTGGCTTCCTCCGTGGCCAGTGGTGGGGTGGGATGGGTTGTTGTAGTGGGGACGGAAGAGGGGGGTGAGATGGTAGAGGGGAGTTAACAGTAGTCGGGAGAAGATGATGGAATGGTGGAAAAGAGAGGGAAGGGGGGGGACTTGAGAAAAGGGTGAACACAGTAGGAGAGAATGAGAGAAGGAGGCAGGAGGGAAGGAATGACAAGACGTGTACAGGAAGACGGAAGGGGGTCACTTCTGAAGGAGCTATGGGAAGGGATGGATCATGGAAGGGACACTTGTGAAGGGAGGGACGACTCAACGGAAGGGGATTCGCGTGACCCCAGAATACGAGTTATGACCATTGAATCTCCCTTGTATACTCCACAATATACATTATACTCACTATACACAGTAAACTCAATGAGTTAGACAATGACACAAAATCAACACTTAAGTCCCCCAAAGGCATCCCAATTGACTCCTTAGCCAGGCACTGAATTCTGTCCTACATTAACTTTCCATACATCTCCAGGAAGTTTTCTATGAAAGGGACTGTTGTTCAAACTGTTCAAACTGAACAGTAATTGTTCAAACTGTTCAAACTGTTCAGACACAGAGCATACCGCTCTAAATAAATCCTGAATACAATGTATATATATATATATATACACAGTATCTTGAGAGAGGATGTATAGTTTACATCCGAAAGTTTTGGAGTCTTTGATACATTTATACATATATAGTTTGGGTGATTCCTTCATCTGCATTAAATAATGTAAAACTGACTATCAAAATATTGGATTAACCGTGATCCGTAGCACTCGTGGACGCAGATCAACAAATCTTTCAATACCTCTTTGTTGTAAGACTCACTGACGCGCTCGTCAAGCTTCCTGAATACTGGTATAAGTCGATGGTAATTGATGAAGCAGGTATCCAACGAAGTTATAATTGGGTTACTGCTCTAAGCTGTTCAGGGGCTGTATAGCAGTACCACTGCTACTGCTACTGCTGCTACTGTCACAGCAGCAGCAGCAGCAGCACCAGCAACACCAGCAGCAGCAGCATCAGCAGCAGCAGCAGCAGCAGCAGCAGCAGCAGCAGCAGCAGCAGCAGCACCAGCAACACCAGCAGCATCAGCAGCAGCAGCAGCAGCAGCATCAGCAGCAGCAGCAGCAGCAGCAGCAGCAGCAGGTGGAAACGAATAACTCAAGCAGGGACAAAAACCAATTAAAAGCAGGGGGTAAAAAAAAATTCCAAATGAAGCCAGCGAAGGGGAAAGACAAGATAATGGCCTCACTAAACACAGGAAACAGAGGAGAGAACGAGTTCAAACAATTAGTGAGGAAGTTGAAGCCTGGAACAGCTGGCCAAGCGAAAACTAATATGACAAGGGGGAAGGAGTAGAGAGGTGGGAGGGGTAAAGCCTTTGCAATTACTAAAAGTTGTAAGGAATTCTTTAGACAGGAGCTGGGAATGTTCTAAATAGGACTTATTGCGAGAGTAGAGACACATAGGGGAAAATGATACGAGATTCTTCATAGTGAACTGTAGGTTGCACCCTTTATTTTCTAGCTTAACGGAGCTAAAACAGCTATGAGAATGCCTATATGCACCCATAGACATGCACGTACACGCCCCCCCCCCACACACACACGCGCACACACACACACACACACACACACCAAACAACAGGTACAAGAAGCAGGTCCACAATATTCATACCCTCGATTAAGGTCGACCAGAACGACCTTCCAACCATTGCCTTGCTCCCTCCGGGGGCGCTCCCCCGGACTCACTGGGGTAATCAGCCGGGCCTCTTTGGATACCACCACCACTACCAAGTACCCCCCGAAGTCTTACATGGCGGTGTTAGCATCAATATAGTGCTACGCTCGTCGGCGTATACGCGTGTGCTCTATGAATATCTCACCTCGATCTAAGTGGAGGAAATTGAGAGAGAGAGAGAGAGAGAGAGAGAGAGAGAGAGAGAGAGAGAGAGAGAGAGAGAGAGAGAGAGAGAGAGAGAGAGAGAGAGAGAGAGACACAGCCACAGCCTCCAGTAAACCTCCAGAATACAGCTGTATTCTGTATATTTCTAGGTCCTTGAGAGGGTAGTAAGATGCCTCCTAGCCTCTCCAGGCAACATATACAAGGCATGGACTAAGAAATACACCGTCTTCAGTTTACCTTGTGTGAATTACACTGCCTTTCTACTTGCAATTTGAAATTGATCAAATGTCAAGTTGAATAATGGTTTATATAAATATAGATGTTATGTTACAGAATACAGGAACCACGTTTGTCTAGCAGGAGCACTGGTTAAATACAGTGATGACCTATCATGGAAGAAACAAGAAGTAACGGGAGTATAGTACCAACAGAAGCCGCAGTAGCAACAGCAGTAGCAGCAGCAGCAGGAGCAACAGCAGCAAGAGAAGGAGCAGCAGGAGCAGAAGCAACAGTAGCAGGAGTAGTAGCAACAGTAGCAGCAACAGCAGAAGCAACATCATCAACAGGAGCAGCAACAACAGGAGCAGCAACAACAGGAGCAGCAACAACAACAGATACAAAGCGGTGTTAACAACATGCATATTTAATAAACAACAGTTACTCTGATTTCCACTTACGCAGATGAAAATTTGGGCGCCCATTTGTCCTCAGTGTTGCATAGCAAGACGATACACTGTACCTTAGTGTCCGTTGCATTTCTGTGCCTTTTGTAACATGCATTTTCTAACCGTGAATTCTCTAACCGTGCATTCTCTAGCCGTGCATTCTCTAACCGTGCATTCGGTGGTCACATATACTGTAACTTTGCATTCTGAAACTCTGTATACTGTCGGTGTAAGTTAAAAAAAAACATTTGTTCCCGTCTAGGTATCCCTTTACAAAAGTTCTACGTGAATGCTATTGAGAAGAAAGTTCTTTTGACATGGTCCTAACTTCTTGACGTGTACAGTAAGTGTGTTGTTGACATGTGGGATCTGACGTGGCACGCTTGAGGCTGCAGCTTCAGGAAGCTTAAGTGAAATAAGCTTTCCCGTCTCACCCCATCACACAGCTTCCCCGTCTCACCCCAGCACACAGCTTCCCATTTCCACACACACACCCTCTTCATACCGAACTATCCTTTCCCTTTCGACACCCATCTCTCTTCCCTCTCCATCCCCCCCCCTTCTGCTGCACCACATACCCTTCCCATATTCAACCCATTCACCATCTCAGTCTCTCCCATCTTAGTAGCCATTTTTCCTACATTTTCTCTATCACTTTGACCAAAAGGTTGTGGCCTGAATGCAGGTCGGTCATCTGAACATCCGTTTTAAAAATCAATATCTGAATTCACTTTTTTTTTATTAACATATTAGGTACATCTGCATTAGTGCAGCTACCCTAGACTATATGAAGTGGAGTACAGTGTGTCAAAAAAGCTAACTAGGTGATTTCACTAACATTTAAAGTAATGCTAAAGTCTATGGACTCGGGGCAGAACATTTCACATCTTCGGACTTCGTCAGGGTCAGACATTGGGGATGACCCATCCTTTGACCCTCCCGATAAAATGATCATTAATCCAATAAGGTTTAATGAGGCTGACCTGAAGTGTTCGACGACCCCCCACACGCAGCACGAATCACTAGTAAGCTGTTAGTGTGTGTGCGTGCGACCAATCGCCCCATTGGAACATTTAAGACAGTACCATTGGTACCGTAGCTCAGAAATCCCCAAATAGCTCACACGAAACAACAAATTTGTGATAGTTGTTTGATCCATGTCCGGTAACCACAGCAACTGACGACCATTCTATGAGAATCAGTTCAGCTCAACAATCAACATTTGTTCTTTCTCTCTCTCTCTCTCTCTCTCTCTCTCTCTCTCTCTCTCTCTCTCTCTCTCTCTCTCTGTCTCTGTCTCTGTCTCTGTCTCTGTCTCTCTCTCTGTCTCTCTCTCTGTCTCTCTCTCTGTCTCTCTCTCTCTGTCTCTCTCTCTCTCTCTCTCTCTCTCTCTCTCTCTCTCTCTCTCTCTGTCTCTCTCTCTGTCTCTGTCTATCTCTGTCTCTGTCTATCTCTGTCTGTCTCTGTCTGTCTCTGTCTCTGTCTCTCTCTCTCTCTCTCTCTCTCTCTCTCTCTCTCTGCCTCTCTCTCTCTCTCTCTCTCTCTCTCTCTCTCTCTCTCTCTCTCTCTCTCTCTCTCTCTCTCTCTCTCTCTCACTCTCTCTCTCTCTCTCTCACTCTCTCTCTCTCTCTCACTCTGCCTCATGTAGGTCCTGTAAACCGCTCAAGCGTGTAAACTCACAATTGTTATCCCTGCAACCACAGCAGAGTTTGCGCAGAACATTGCATCAGTGACCATTGCAATACAACCTATGCATTATAGAAAGTAATCAGAATGTAATCGTCAGTCTGTGGACGCGACTCTTGCATTACAAAAAAAAACCGACTTGCAAACATGCCACTATTATGCTTCCGGACCATTGTTATGCATTTTGTGGGATAGACTGTGTCCCCTGGTTTATGTTTACTGGTGTGCATTAATGTATGTATATATGAATGTATGCAAGCATGTATAAATACATTGTTGTAGTTATGGTTGTACGTGCTATCACAGGCCCTATTTTTATTTGTTTTACTGTTCTAGTATCGTTCGAGGATGGCGGAGAGGCGAGTGAATGAACATTGGCAGAAGTGATTGAAGATTGGTAGCTTCGGTAGTCTCTTACGGACCCCGCCAACGTGAACAGTTATGAGAAATTTATGGAATCGTTTATCAACAATTTGCAGCTTATCCTCATAAACAACCTGTCCCCAGGCCTGGCTCGTTAAAGCAGCGGCAGTCCCCTTAGACGCATTCATCAATTTTCACGCATTGAGTATTAAAAAACACTGTTCATATATAAATTATTATTATATATATATATATATATATATATATATATATATATATATATATATATATATATATATATATATATATATATATATATATATATATATATATATAGTAACATCCCCCCCCCCCAAATGGTATTGCAAGAAAGAGTACACAGAGTGCTAACGTATCCCCTCTTCGTTACACAACAACGTAAGATGTCCCTGAAAGTAACGATTCCGCAAAGACGTTTTAATATTTTAAAGATTAATAATGAAATAAAACGCTCAAGCTTAGTATATATCATCTCCTGGACTGCCGTGTATCCATATCATAATAAACATCAAAATAATAGTTGTAAAAGACTCGAAGAAGACTATGAAGAAAGTTAGTCTCCAGAAATAAGAAGAACAGAAGAGGTTTTTTTCCCCTCTAAGCAAGATCAGAAAGAAAGACGCTGTGGGGAAGAGGTGATGTTTTTCTTGCCTAATGAGTCCTTAATTTGTGTTGACGAAACTGTGGAAGTCTACTACCAAGGAGATTTTGGAGTATGGGAAGAGAGAGAGAGAGAGAGAGAGAGAGAGAGAGAGAGAGAGAGAGAGAGAGAGAGAGAGAGAGAGAGAGAGAGAGAGAGAGAGAGAGAGAGAGAGAGAGAACAGGCAGACAGACAAACAGACAATAAACCAATACAGTTACAGTAACTCTTCTGAAACTGTACATAAGATCCAGTAGGCACCGACATATAGATACAGTACCTTCCTGTAACCAAACATGTGGTCCAGCTGTCTGTAATACAATATAACAACTCGATTCCTCACTCAGATAAGCATCAATAACACCTGAGTTGCAGTTTAACACACACACACACACACACACACACACACACACACACACACACACACACACACACACACACACACACACACACACACAGGCATATAGTTAAGGGGAAGAAATGGTACATTCAAACAAACGAAGGAATTCGGCAAAGGTAGAACGGTTGCTTGATGGAAGAATGTCGTGAGAGCGACAGGCTTCAGGCAGCAGTAGGCAGCACAAGCAGCAGGTACCAACAGGTAGCAGCACACACACACACACACACACTCATACACCCACGTGGCGGCTGAGTGCCTTCAGCACCTCAGTGTTACTGAAAAACCTCGAAAGGACGACACTGGAAATTATAACAGTTGATTCTAACTTCTCAAGTCACTTAAGAGGTGACGACTAACCTAATATTCGGGGGGGGGGGGGGGGGAGGGGGAAGGGGCAATGAATTTTGAAGTAATAGATCTTCACCTATGTCCACAAGGCAACCTCAATTAGTGAATATTTTGAGCGTAGTGATCTCTATCTCTCTCTCTCTCTCTGGTTGAATCGAGGCTGCGTATTGATTCCTGGCGTCTTGCCGCGTTACGGAGGGAAAATTATCTGGGAATGAGGGCTGGCGACCTCAGCAGACGCCTTGGGAGAACCAGTTAGCAGAGTCTCAAAACGCGTCTTGACTTAAGCTTTCTGGCCCTGAACGTCATCAATAAGAAAGTTGCACGCAACGTCACCGGGGCTGGACATCAATATGGAAAAGGATGTGTACTTGGGACGTTAAGATTGACACAGATAAGTCTCTCTGCAAGAGGTGACGGGTTCATACAGATCGTCTCAGGTACTGTCACACAAGCCATGAAGTGTGTGGAGTGAAAAAGGTGTGATTTTGGAGCGCAAGAGTTTACGAAGAACGTTGATCAATTAACTCCTTATCTTGAGATTATCTTGAGATGACTTCGGGGCTTTAGTGTCCCCGCGGCTCGGTCCTCGACCAGGCCTCCACTCCCAGGAAGCAGCCCGTGACAGCTGACTAACACCCAGGTACCTATTTTACTGCTAGGTAACAGGGGCATAGGGGGGGGGGGGGGTGGAAAGAAACTCTGCTCATTGTTTCTCGTTGGCGCCCGGGATCAACCCCGGGACCACAGGATCACAAGTCCAGCGTGCTGTCCGCTCGGCCGACCGGCACCCCTTGCCGAAGTATGTTTACACAAACACTCTCCATCTTTCTCAAGCCACAGAGGTGAGAAAACAGGGTTTCTGAAGACATATAAGGGGGGGGGGGGTTAACATTTGTAAATGATAGAGAGGAAGGAGCAATGGGCCATATAGCTACTTTGCTATACTCGCGATACACACCCCCATTAACGGTCACTCTTCGTGATACACCCCCATTAATGCTCACTTCTAACGGGACTCAATGGTCACCCATCCACAACCCGCACATATTGGCAGTCGTGACCGCAAGCCGAATCAGACAAGGCTGACAGCTGTCTGGGTTCTTCTGAAATAGCCATAGGGGGGAACTTAGCGACTAAAAGCCCGTGTAGATAATCTGCTTTTCTATCTTTTTCCTCCTCCTCCTCCTCCTCCTCCTATTCTTTCCCATCTTCCGTCCCCCCCCCTCTCCTACTCCTCTTTTCCTTCTTCCTCTTCCACCCTCCTCCACCTACTTTTCCATCCTTCCCGCCCCCCCCCCCGGCAACATAGCCAATGGTATGGAATTTCAAGACTAGAGTGAAAGAAGTTCCCTGTCGAGGAAGAAAAATTTCATCAAGTCTGCGGATGACACGAAAGTCGGGCGAATAGTCAACACGAATGACGACTCCCACGGACCTCCAGAAAGACCTCAACACACGGCAGACCTGGCCAGAAAAAAGGGGGGGGGGGTGGTGGCCGCTGAAGCTGACCGTTGATACGTGCAGGTGGACCCTTAACCGAGGCGCCAGTGGCTATATATACACGATGAGTAACGCAGATCAAAGATAGCCATTGGGGAAAAGAAAGATTTCTATTTTGGTTGGGGGAGGGGGGGAGGGGAGGGGAGGGGGGGATGGGAGGGGGGGGCAGAGGAGGGGGGGGAAGGGGAGGGGAGATGAGAGAGGAGGGGGGGGGGCGGATATACCTGCAGACATCAAGTTACCGAGGCTTGTAACAGATCAAATCCTCGTGTTGATAACTCCAGAAGCCATCAACCAGTATACGGACTAGCATATCTTCCTCCAGTCATACTCATTCTCCATGTTGTTATAGATTCAGCTACTCGGAACAAGTTCCAAGCAGCACGGGCTATGGTGAGCCCGTAGTGAACTTACCTGGCACAGGAGCGGTGCTGTGTATAGCCGCTCTTATTCTCCAGTTATACCTTACAGTTATACCTTGAGGCTCCTACTCCTTACTTCCTCCATCACTTCGGCTCATCGCAGTACAAAATGGATAGTTATCCTCGAAAAAAAATTTAACGTAAGGGCAATCTCGTTTAGTGAACGTTTTTCTGAATAGTGGTGGTCAACGTACTTACTGGTCAGCACAGCGATAATCTTTGATCAAATCCACAAGGGCCGTGACGTGGATTCGAACCTACGTCTTGGAGCGTCCCAGATGCTGCCTTAATCGTCTGGGTTATTGTGATTTCTGTGTGTGTAGCGATAATCTTTGTTCCTCGCTGAGTACCGAGTACGTCTTTCATCACAGATGGTTCAGTTATCAGTTCTTATCAACCAGGAGGCCTGGGCAAAGACCGGCGCGAGGAGACATTAATCCCCGGAACCAAAAAAAAATAATTTTTGTTTTTGTTTTATAACAATTGCAAGATAAGGCTGACCATACAGGTCGCTGTTATTTGCGATCACCCATACGGATCCAGGAAGCTGGTCGGGAACCGCACCTCGGAAACGTTGAGCCCCGGAATCATCACAAGGTAGCCGGAAGGTGCGAAGAGACGTTAATTAGGGTGTGTGGGAGAGAGACTGTAGGAGAGAGAACTGTAGAATGGAAGAGAGAGAGAGAGAGAGAGAGAGAGAGAGAGAGAGAGAGAGAGAGAGAGAGAGAGAGAGAGAGAGAGAGAGAGAGAGAGAGAGAGAGAGAGAGAAGAGAGAGAGAGAGAGAGAGAGAGAGAGAGAGAGAGAGAGAGAGAGAGAGAGAGAGAGAGAGAGAGAGAGAGAGAGAGAGAGAGAGAGAGAGAGAGAGAGAGAGAGAGAAATAAAAAAAACAGAGACAGAGAGTCGGAAAGTCAGAGACCCGCGCACAACCGGTTAGCCCCTCAAGTGTACATATGTATACACACATACATATACAGTACCAGCAACACACACAGTACCAACACCTCCCTGCAGCAAGAGTGCCACGAGAGCAGTGCCACGACCCCCATCGCTGCAGACTGGCACCAGTATTACGCCAAGATGAAGCACCAAATCACGCCATATTAAATCGGCCAAGCGTGTCATTAGCTACTGGCCCCCCCGAGGACCAATGAGAGCGCTGGGAGGCCAATCCCCCTGTCACTAAGTTCCGTCGATAATTCGCTGTAAAACACGCCTCTAAGGTAGCCAGTTCGCGGTAATGGTTTTTGAGCACGGGATCTGTGGGCGTCTTGGAGGGTGAGGAGGGAGTGTTGAGCAGCCGTCGACAGGAAGGGTGTATAGCAGGTCACACAGGGAACAAAACATCACCTAAGGAGTCATGCAACATGCAACATCTAAGTCATGCAACACCCTAAACCAGATCCCATCCTGTGTTGGGATCCCATTAAATGAGAAAGCCGATGAAACTGCTGAATTAGCAACTCGTTATCCCTCCACAAAACAATCCAACCCAGCCTAGAGTATATAAAAAAAAACACCTTCACCACAAAACACTTACACCTCAACAAAGCCTATCTACACCAGAGAGTAGCAGAAGGCTCACCCTCTGCAGTATGGCATCTTCAGGCCACCAAGTTAGAAAGGTTAAACACCCCAAAAGGAATCCACAGGGAAATAGCATTTCGGTTATAGACTACGTCTAGATTACAGATGCAACTGGGAGATTGGTGAACCCCGACAGAGGGAGTGCATCTTCTGCCAATCACAGAAAAGCCACTACTTCACTATTTCCTGGAATGTGAAGCAACCAACGACCTTAGAAGAGCTTTAAGAGTCCCCGATTCTTGCAGTAACCACCCTGAAGCCATCAACACTGCCACTCTTCTGGTAATGAAAAGTGTCCAGCAGCTGGACACCCTCGTAAAGACTGTCAAGCACTATCCTCCCCCGCGATAGCAGCCACGTAGCAAGGAATGACGATTTAAAATCAAGCTCGGCACGACCAAAAATCACATTCACTCCAAAAATATCTACCACCTACGGGCTACTCATGCCCGTGCCACCTCTTGAGTGGCTTAATCTTCACCAATCAAGTCACACATGCAACAAGTCACTCGGGGAGCAGAAAGCCACTCAGGGGTAAAAAATCTCACAAGATCACATAATGGGGACACAGATCCCTTTCCCTTCACCACTTTTCTCAACCCCTTCAACACCATTCCCTTTCACTCACCACGTTCCCTATCATCCACCAAGTCCCCCCTATACCCCTCACCCCTCCTCTTCATCACCCTCCTCTCATCCGTGTATAACCATTTTCACTAAATGCTGCTGGCTTCCGTGTTGTGGGCTGGAGGCCTATTAACGTCTAAAGGGTAATTAAGGGCACCACAGTTGCTTACTGACCAGCCAACAAGAGTGCCACAACTCTCCACACACAGGGGTATATTCACACTTCAGTAAAGTTCGGTGTTTTCATACCGAAAGCAGAACGCATTTGCTCACGAAATACTGTGTTGAGTGGTAAACTACACAAGAAAAACTATCATCTAATTATCATGTAGGAAATATGCTACACACGCAAACACATACACCATATTATATATATATATATATATATATATATATATATATATATATATATATATATATATATATATATATATATATATATATATATATATATTTATAAATTCATACAAGCATTAAGTCATAACACGGCGAAAATACTGTATATTTCTTGACATTTTGGAGGACAACTAAAAATGCAATTTGCAAGCAGAGGAAAGAAAGTGTGAGAGTTAAGAGTGAGGGTTGAGACGAGGTGTTGCATCCTGGGAGAGGGGGGAAAAAAAAACCCACACACAGCTGTTTCAAAGTGGAAGTGAGGATGGGGGAATAAACCCAATTATCTTCGCGGAAAGTATAAGGGGCCCCTCAAGACGGGAGAGCGGAGGAAGAGGAGAAATTACTGTGTAAATTTTTGTAGTTAGGATAAGGTGAAGCGGAGGAGTATGGGAGGGGGGGGGGAGGGGGATGGGGGGGAGGTGGGGGGGGGCTTTGGGGGGATTACGGGGGTTTGGAAGCAGCACGGGGCAGTGTTTGGAAGGGGGGGGGGGGGTTGTTGGTAGTTCAATACCCAGGTTGTTGACATCACACTCGTTAAACCTCCTCCCGTTGTTTGACCTTTAGCAAGTAATTCATGTGTGTATAATTGGTCATTCATTCACTGTCCATTAATTGTTCACTGTCCGTCTTGTGTATGAATTAGGGAGCACTATAGCTTGGTCTGGTTTAAACCCATTCAACCACTTGGGCTGGACGGTAGAGCACGACGGTCTCGCTTCATGCAGGTCGGCGTTCAATCCCCCGACCGTCCACAAGTGGTTGGACACTATTCCATCCAATCCCAAATCCTCATCCTGACCCCCCTTTCCCAGTGCTATATAGTCGTAATGACTTGCAACATTCTCCTGATAGTTCCCTTCCCTCTCTCCTATACGCCACCCAATATATTCAACAGACCTATTTGTCTCAATCAGGCTTGCTGGCAGCCCATTCCACTCATCCTAAATCCTATTTCCATACCATTACCGCTCTGTATCCCCTGCTAAAGCGGGTTCTCGCAGCTCTGTGTCTTGTACCTACTGTTACGGGCACAGAGTTGGGTGAGGACTGGGCACGTGTGTGTGTGTGTGTTGATCTGTGAGCTGTGGTAGGCTACCACAGTGCGCTGTGGTAGGCTACCACAGTACGCTGTGGTAGGCAAGATGACGCTCCACGCCTTGTCACTGAATACAGTGTCAAACCTAGACGTATGCATCAATAAGGGCGTATATACATTATATACACGAATACTTGTGTGTGTGTATGTGTGTATGTAAATATATACCGAGAACGGTGTTTATTATTATACACAAATATCTGTTTATACACACTAAGACTGGAAACACCAGAACAACGGCTCACCTCAACTGCCTTGTTCCACCTATACCTGGCGGGTAACCCCCCCTCCCTCCCCCCCATCATTCATACGACCCAAAACATACACACACACACACATTAGGCGGGATCCAAGAGTCAATGCTCGATCCTGCAAGCACAAATACGTGAGTACACACACATACACACACACACACACATATACATACATACATACATACATACATACATACATACATACATACATACATACATACATACACACATACATACATACATACACACATACACACATAAATACACACCGATATCCAGGACGACTTAGACAACGGCATACACGATATTACATCGTATAAACATCCCAGGGTGATTACCATGTCTTTTTAGAAACCAATTTATTCTTGATAGCAGTAAGTGTTACTAATACCACGTGGAGGGGCCTTGTTACACTCCCCCACAACACAGTTACCAAGACCCCTGTACCCTGGTAACTGTTACCAAGACCCCTGTACCCTGGTAACTGTTACCAAGACCCCTGTACCCTGGTAACTGTTACCAAGACCCCTGTACCCTGGTAACAGTTACTAAGACCCCTGTACCCTGGTAACTGTTACCAAGACCCCTGTACCCTGGTAACAGTTACCAAGACCCCTGTACCCTGGTAACTGTTACCAAGACCCCTGTACCCTGGTAACAGTTACCAAGACCCCTGTACCCTGGTAACTGTTACCAAGTCTCTCTCTCTCCTGGTGATAAATGTTGGTGTTCTGACCTACTCTGGGGAGCTTCAGAGCTTTATTTATGCCCTCCGTAATTCAACCTTTTATCAGCTTATATAAGGCTTCTTTTTTTTAGGGTATCTGTTGACGTGGTGTTTTTGGCCCCCCCAAAAAATTTACAATGTAATTTTTTGTTTGCAATGCTTACAATGTAATTTTTTGTTTACAATGTAATTTTTTGTTTACAATGTTTACAATGTAATTTTTTGTTTACAATGTTTACAATGTAATTTTTTGTTTACAATTTTTACAATGTAATTTTTTGTTTACAATTTTTACAATGTAATTTTTTGTTTACAATGTTTACAATGTAATTTTTTGTTTACAATGTAACTTTTTGCCCCCTTAACAGTTTACGCGGGGTAATCTATCCTCTTACTAGTTTACAGGGCGGTTTTTTTTCTACCCTTAACCCTATAGAAAATGGGAAGCGGCATGCTGGAAACGACCGCTTACCAACAGCGGTGACCGTGAAGACATCTTCCAGACGACTACAGCCACGTTGATCCCGTCAATGGCTTCCCCTGTCACCCAGACGACCCCTGGAGGCTATCACAGGCACTGTGCCTGTGCCACAACAATCTCCGGGTTCACGAACCTACACTAAGACAGGCAGACCGCGCACAGGTCAAATATCAACACACCACTTCGAAAATTTTAATTTCCGATATCTCCGGGTTGTACAGCGAAGTTACCCCTCGAAAATAAAATAAAAAATGGGTCATTAAAACACCAGTTCAACGCTGCCCGATACACAAGCATGTATTATTCTAACGCAACGTTTAACGCGGAAATAATACAACGATAATCCTAGATTAACGAGAAGTATCGAACGAGGTATGTCGAGTACTTGAGCGGGTAATAAGGAGTCGACCTCCGTTTTCTGTGGTAAGCTCTGGGCTTGTGTGCCTTACTGGTAGGGGGGGGGGGGAGAGAATAACGTAACAATAACGCTATTCAAGTCGGCGTTATTGAATAGGTTAAGCAACGTTAGATCTGGATAGCAGTGGATAGGTGACTACGTGGCCAATAGGCGGTAGGTGGATCTCGGTAAGCCATAGAGGCCCCTATAGGCACTCGTATAGTACAGTGGTCTACGTTCTCGTCTTGCAACCATGGGGCTGAGAGGTTCAATTCCCGGGGCAGGACAGAGACGGTTAGGTATATATTCCCTTCGGCCAGCTGGTCTCTTATATACCAGTTAATCGGTACATGGGGAGTTAGGTAACTGTTGTGGCTTGCATCCTGTGGCTGCAAAAAAATGGAATGGGAATTATCTAGGCTAGTAAAGTGTAGTTAGGGTATGAGAATATCTTCAAGTATCCGATGAGTGAATGAAATAGTTACATCGTTCGAAGTATCTCAAACCATTTGGTCTAAAACCATTGATAACTTTCACCAATGTAATGTGATAATTGTGTCCTATATCTCTTTAATATACACCAAGAACAATACGTAAAAACTTTTTAATAAACATATTAATATATAATAAAATATTAATATATAATAATTTTTTTTAATCAATAATTTTTAACAAACTTTTAATAAACTTTTTTTGGGGGTGGGGGTAGGGGGAGAGGGGGGGGGGGGGAGATTGCAACACATATGTTGAGTAGCAAATCTTATTATGCGCTACACACAGACGCATGAGTTGCAAGAGCTTCATAGTTGTCTTCAAGGAGAAGAGGAGAACGAGGCGGAGTGTATATATCCGCATAAAGAAAAACCTTTACATTCCGAAACCAGTGGATCACGACCAGAAGTAAGAGAGAGAGAAGGAAATTAGCCCGACACATTGTCTCCCCCCCCACCCCCCCCCCACCCCCCCGGCCAGGGCATCTCGTATATAAAGTCGCTCTCAGGAAATTATTCCTAATTGCACCGTGAATCTTTAAAAAAAAAAAAATGAGGTTCACCGGAGCTGTCGCGGGGGATCGTCGCCGTCTGCTCCTTGGAAGTAATTATGGCCTCAGTGACTTCTTGACATCACCAGGTCGAGGATGAGACGTCGGTGCTCCCATTGACGATGGTGAAGACGATTGGGCGTGTGCCTTGAGGGTAGAATTAGCAGATGGAAAAGAGTTAAGGAGAAGAGAGAGAGAGAGAGAGAGAGAGAGAGAGAGAGAGAGAGAGAGAGAGAGAGAGAGAGAGAGAGAGAGAGAGAGAGAGAGAGAGAGAGAGAGAGAGAGAGAGAGAGAGAGAGAGAGAGAGAAGGTGGAGAGGAAAGAGAAGGTGGTGCAAGGTGTTAAAATTTAGCGACATTATCCTATAATTACTGACGCCAGCTCCGCTCTGCCTGAAGTAAAAATCAATGATAAATAGCTTTTGCGATTTAAATAAAGTGAATTTGTTTTTCCTCCATAAAAGCATTAGCCTCCTTGTTGACAAGAATATTACGTACTTAGCAATGTTAAGCGCCCTTCACGAGCAGCACCGAGCAACGCGCTCTAAAGTATCTTACGTCATGTTACCCATTAGCTTTAAGGATATATAAGTTTCTTAGTAATTCAATTTGGTTAGAAAATATATCATATTCCTTGCGCCGGTACGGGAAGTTTAAGCCGTATTTTCAGGTGGATGAAGACAATGAACTATAAAATAATGTATTATAATGAAACCGTTGTATCTTTGCTGGTCATGTATTTGAGAACCCGTCCTCAGACTAAGTTCATTCCACCCAGCGGTCGACCCCAAAGACCAGCCCGTCTCGACTCAAGTCCATTCCACCCAGCGGTCGACCCCACAGACGCATTCATAACTTTTTACATTCTGTTCATTCAAAAAAGGAATTTTCTCAAATGTAAATTAATATTATAATATATTAGCATATTGTGCATATATAGGTTAGGTTAGGTTAGGTTAGGTTAGGTTAGGTTAGGTGTTTAGGTTCTGTTGGCGATTATTTGTATTTGTAGTACGTGGGTGAAGCATTTACAGCGTTGTGGTTCGAACAAAATTTGTCAGTGAAGCACTTGTTAGGGAAGTGTTCGAACGAAATCAGTTGTGAGTCGTGTGTAAACTGCTTTTCAATCATAAACAGGGGGGGTTTGGCGGGTGGATGGAATCACTTTTGGGTCTCTGTTTGGAGGACGGGCTACACTACGGGCTCACCTTAGCCCGTGCTACTTGCAACTTTTTTATTGCAAGATGAATCTAAAACAACAACTCCCACCCACTGATGATTAGTTAGGTGGATTGGCAAGGATCGAACGCTTCGGATTAGGCCAAAGCACTTGAATGCCTGACGAGTGTTGAGATTTACGGGCTATTCATGCCCGTAATCAACTAATTAAGCCACTTCTTGGGTGCCTTAATCTTCATCAATCATCAATCAGTGTTGACAACTGGTGGCATTGTGTCCCTCATCAGCGTCTCTCTGTCTGTCATTATGACAAGACACATCTGACACACGCTTATGGTACATGGTTCCCAGACTTATGGAACCCGGTTCCATGCTTAAAGGGACATGGTTTCAGACTTTTACCACACTCTATATATATATATTCTAATTTTGCTCAAACTGTGGCTTGGGCTAGGTTAGGTGAGAGAGAGAGAGAGAGAGAGAGAGAGAGAGAGAGAGAGAGAGAGAGAGAGAGAGAGAGAGAGAGAGAGAGAGAGAGAGAGAGAGAGAGAGAGAGTTAACACAGCTGTCACACAAGCAACGTTCCCGGCCTATAATTATTTCTGGTTGCCGCAGCTGACGCAAAATTTAATGGTATTTTACTAATAGTAATAACGCTATTATGACGATATTACTTTTCACGATAATATTATATGAGTTATGGTCACTGTATTAATTGGACCGGATGTGCTGGAGGATTATTAGTCTAATACTGCATATTATATATATATATATATATATATATATATATATATATATATATATATATATATATATATATATATATATATATATATATATATATATATATATATATACCCGGTACCCGGCTGGACCCGGAACTTTCTCCCCCCCAACTTCCCCCTCTTTCCCCCAACCATTTGGTCCCATATTATCGTTCTCTCTCTCACCTTCTCTCTCTCTACCTTCTCCATTCTCTTATCTTGCTTCCCCACTTCCCGTCTTCTATACTAGCTTCTTCTCTCAGTATAGTATAACTAAGACACACTGAAGCAACTAGATATGCGCCTCTCAGTTATTGTGATGATGCTGGGATGGAACTCCTTGTGTGGGAGTGTGTGTGTGTGTGTGTGTGTGTGTATGTGTGTGTGTGTGTGTGTGTGTGTGTGTGTGTGTTACAGTAGTGTAGTAGGAGTGGGAGGGGGAAGGCATTGAGTGGGTACAGTTAAATTCATTGATATACAGAATACATCAAAGACTTTGGCGATGAGACAGACCAAAGTCATAACATGAAAGACATATCCTTGTGCTGAAGGGATTTAATCACTCTAATTAATTCCATATATTTCCTCAGACGTTTTAACTTATAATACAATTCAAACTTTGATTACCATATTATCCTAAATTTCCGGATATGGGGGGGGGGGTTGATTAAGATTTCAATATAAGATGCGCCATTGGTCCTCTAGAATCAAGCGTCCGTGACGTCATCACCACAGTGTTCAATTGAGCATCAGTTCTGACTAATTCATCATCCTCCCGACATCATTTATGTCATCACATTATAGCATATTCTCAGCATAACTGTCACCATTCATAAATATTACTAATGTCTGCACACTCTATATTTTTGAACCAAAATTTATTTATATATATATTTTTAAAATTGTTATTTTGATTTGGGTGACGTCATCACGCATGCGCGCCAAGGAGCCACAGGGAGAAGGCCATTCAGTATATTATAATTAACCTGATGTTGTTGCTACTGTAACTTATCAATTACAAAACAATCAGGTAATTTGAAAGCAAAAAATATTTCTAATATGTATTCTGATTACAGATTTGTTAGCAACGCTACCAAACAATTATTGCCCTACATGGGTTGTTAGTTTATATTTATTAATGGCATATTCAGCCGTAGGTTTGGTGTTTAGGTTCTGTAGGCAATTATATGTACTTGAATCTATCTTCAGCCTAAGCTGTTTATGAGCTAAAAACTGTTCACACACGAACATCACAACTGATGATGTTCGAACTTTTCTCGAACAGTGTTTCTCTGGCGACCTCTGTACGAATTTATAAACACTTCTCCCATGCACTTCAAATATATATAATTGCCAACAGAACCTAACCTACTCAACTAGGTAAATACTAGGATCAACTAGGTGAATACTAGACGAATACACACACACTCACACTCACTCACACACACACATCCCACACACAGTAATGGAATAGTAGTAGTCGTAGAAACAGTTGATTGACAGTTGAGAGGCGGGTCGAAAGAGCAGAGCTCAACCCCCGCAAGCACAACTAGGTGAATACACTTAACTATACATAGAACATTAAAATATATTAAATAGTAATTTATATACGAGAACCAACTTGTTTTTAATACACAATTACACTAAGATTGATGAAGGCGTCTTGGGGGGGCACCGCTGCCGGTTTAACGAGCCTAGCCTGAAAAGAGGTTGTGAAAACCATAGAAATTATACTGTTCCGTCAAATCTATCACACTGTATTCACGATGATCAAATCAGACATCAGAAAATGAAGAAACAACGACGTTTCGGTCCATCCCGAATCATTATTAATTCGTGTGTTGATGAGAATGCGATGATTTATGAATCACTAAATATTGTGAATTTAATATGATTTATGAATTTATGATATATGAAATATTTCTAGGACACAATGACATATCCTTCACAACTGCATGAAAAATGACAGGTTGGATAATAAGAACTTTTCACACTAGAGATGCTATACCGATGATGATACTTTTCAAAACGCTAGTGCTCTCTAGAGTGGAATACTGCTGCACAATGACAGCCCCTTTCAAAGCTGGAGAAATTGCTGACCTGGAGAGCGTGCAGAGATCCTTTACTCCTAGAATGCACTCAGTAAAACATCTAAACTATTGGGACCGACTAAAATATCTAAATCTGTATTCTCTAGACTCAGACAGGGGTGTCAAACAAGCGAGCCGCATAAAGGATACTATAATTTTAGTTCCTTAACAGCCAAAATGCAGTTTTTATCATTTAAACTATCATCTTTTAAAAGCTGGCCTAAATTTCGTTTAATTTTTTTTTAACCGGTGCAGGCGATGAGTCGCAATAACGTTTAAAGTATGTTGACCAGACCACACACTAGAAGGTGAAGGGACGACGACGTTTCGGTCCGTCCTGGACCATTCTCAAGTCGATCGTCGACTTGAGAATGTCGACGTTATCCACAATCGACTTGAGAATGGTCCAGGACGGACCGAAACGTCGTCGTCCCTTCACCTTCTAGTGTGTGGTCTGGTCAACTTTTAACCGGTGATTTTGTTTCAGAGAACAAGGCTGACTGATCAACGCTTGTCATTTCTGATCAAAGTGGGTATTACACAAACATTTCAGCCAGACATAGCAAAAATTGACGTTAAAAAACGGTGTCAAGCCTCTGGACGAAACACTAAAAAATAATTGAATAGTTGTAAATAAATGTTCATTTTGAATTGTTGTAATTTTTGTACAATGTGTTTGTTGCTGTTGCATAAAAGTCTATGTTGCAGTTAAAAATTTCGTTTTTTTTCATTTGTTAAACTACTTCATTACTTTGCATTCATGGATGTGGCTATATAGCCGCTAAGCCATTTGTATGTTTCTAAGTTTAAATAATAATAATATTCTGCAATAATGTTTATTAAATTACCTCAATTAGGTGTAGTATGTGGCCCTCATGACAACACAAATGTGGCCCATATGGCCCTGGGGGTGCACCCCCCCCCCCCCCCCACAGTTTGACATACCTGCTCTTGAGCGCAGGCGGGAGAGATACATAATAATCTACACGTGGAAAATAGTAGAGGGGCTGGTCCCAAACCTGCACACAGAAATAACACCACATATAAGACCAGGAGACATGGCAGGGTGTGCAGAATACCCCCGTTGAAAAGCAGAGGTGCAACAGGTACTCTGAGAGAGAACTCTATCAACATCAGAGGCCCGAGTCTGTTCAACACGCTTCCACTACACATAAGGGGGCATAACTGGCCGACCCCTCACAGTGTTCAAGAGAGAACTTGACAAACACCTCCAAGAGATACCTGATCCACCAGGCTGTGATTCATACGTCTGGCTGCGAGCAGCCGCATCCAACAGCCTGATTGACCAGTCCAGCAACAAGGAGGCCTGGTCGACGACCGGGCCGCGGGGACGTTGAGCCCCGAAATCATCGAAAAAGATAATCGCAATGTAAGGTACCTCAGCTTTGAGTATCAGGCGAAAGGATTTTTCCTTTACTTTTACATGATTTTCAATTTATATCCGCATAGAAAATACATTCTGGTTACAGTGTAGATACTTTCAGTTAGCGAAGCGAGCGAGACTGAGACTGAGAGCGTAGGCCTCGCTAATGGGGCACTTCGGGGAACCAGGAGTGGCGACCCATCCTCATTGACGGCCGCTTTGTCCGAACGCGGGGCGGCCGTTGTGTGGAGGAGTCAAAGGGGCGGCCGTTGTAAAAGGGAAGTCGAAGGGGCGGCCGTTGTAAAAGGGAGACCACCTATGGCTCTCATCCTCATAATTTTCTCCCCCCACCACAACCTCGTACTCCAGCCGCCCCGCTGGAAGCCTCCACCCCCAACACGAAGGAGGATATATATGAACTCACCCCGAAGTAGAACAAGTCAGGTATAGACACACCCAAAGTAGAAAAAGTCACGTATGGACTCCACCCGAAGTAGAAGTCAGGTATGGACTCACCCGAAGCAAAACAGTCAGGTATGGACTCACCCGAAGCAAAACAGTCACGTATGGACTCACCCAAAGTAGAACAGTCAGGTATGTTCATAAATCCCAATATTTACATATATACACAACGCAGCAGACAGCCTGGGCAAGGGTCCCAGACCTTCCTAGGACACATCAAGCTTGTTAGGGAACTGAAACCTGAGTTACGACGCTTTAATAACGGTCATTAGAACGTAAACGACGAAGAAAAGTCTTCCAAAGTGTTCATGATGACAGGCTATGCATTGTTATATTATATATATATATATATATATATATATATATATATATATATATATATATATATATATATATATATATATATGCGGAAAAACCACAAAGAAATGGGAAAGAGAGGTGAACGTTTCGGACGAACGAACGTTTACAATGATAAATCACCATGGAAAGTTGTATGAGCCTTATCACGAGCTTCTGGCCTCTAGCCTCAGACAGACTGACAGAAACAGACAAAGACAGATAGGGTCAGCGACAGACAGACAGGGTCAGCGACAGACAGACAGGGTCAGCGACAGACAGACAGGGTCAGCGACAGACAGACAGGGTCAGCGACAGACAGGGTCAGCGACAGACAGACAGGGTCAGCGACAGACAGACAGGGTCAGCGACAGACAGACAGGGTCAGCGACAGACAGACAGGGTCAGCGACAGACAGACAGGGTCAGCGACAGACAGACAGGGTCAGCGACAGACAGACAGGGTCAGCGACAGACAGACAGGGTCAGCGACAGACAGACAGGGTCAGCGGCAGACAGACAGGGTCAGCGACAGACAGACATTCTTATAGATATACTTTGTAATTATGTTTAAATGAAGACGTGTCATTTCCCTCTCCTATTCTTTACCGAAGTTTTGAAGGCACTGCTATTAATATTAAATCAAATTAAGACCAAAATAAATGGAAGTTTATCACTCAAGTCCAAAATATTGATTTGCATTTCAACTATGTCTGCAACACAGATTAAGAGGCCATTGGCCCAACTCTATCTCAAGCTCTGAGGAACGTCAGATTTGCAGTTGATTTTTCCTAACAAGTCGAATAAGATCCTTGATAAGATAGAAAGCGTAAATTTTGCTGCGTTTTCAATTTCTTTCTCTCTCTAAAAACAGACATTTTACGAGGAAATCGAGAGTGTCAAAAAAGTAGTTTTTTACACTTAGTAAAACTAAGTGTAAAAAAAAAAACATATTTTACCATGGCGTTCCCATTTTCTCTGTCGCTAGAAATATAATTTCACAGTGTTGTGTATATTTACAAGAGAAAACACCCCCTCTGGGAAGACTCCTAAACATCCAACATAATGGCTAAAGTTTGGGTAAACGGTTTCTCTCACAGTGTGACACATGCGGGACACATGCAGCTGAGGAGAACACATGCAGCTGAGGAGGACACATGCAGCTGAGGAAGACACATGCAACTGAGCGGGACACATGCAGCTAAAGGTGTTTTTTCATGGAATGAGAATATTAAACACAGATAACGACAGGCCAAAATGCTGGTTTCTCGATGACGTATAGGGGGCCAGCCATTACGTTTAACCCTTGGATAGTTATGATCCTGGGATGTGAAGTGCATCGTTTAGATCTAAGTGTGTGTGTGGCGTCGCGCGACCTTCTTGAGAACATTTCTGACGAGTTGAAAGTTCTTCAGCATGTAAGGTAACGGTTGAAAATGAAAATGGAAATAAAAAAATTATGTGTAAACTTGTAATTGTACTCCTTGCGTGCCTACTTGAGTGCCATCAGCTCACTTTCACTCGTTGTTGTACTCACTGAGTGCCTGGAGCTACACTTGGGGGGGACGAGGGGAGAGGGGGGGGGCATAAACTCTTACAAGGAAGCAAACAGTCACACATCAACTCTTAACACGAAAGTAAACAAGATATACAGATATCTCATCAACGTCGTTTGACGAGATATCTCATCAAAATGATCAAAAACCCAATGTGTAATTGATCATTAATTTCCATGATGGTCATCACCAAACTTTTGATGATAACGATTCATTCACAAAATATCCACTTTTCCTATTTGCATATTCTGAGTTTACAGCAACAATTGCTGGAACGTAGAGCAATTAACTGTTGTAACTGCCCTCCCTACCCTTCCCCCCCCCCTCACGCAACAAAAGTTTACACTGTAACTGCAGGTAAACCACAAGTTCCAAAGCCCAAAAAACTGGATCAGTTGGTATGTGATGTAACCTTTAACTGCCTAGGTCTAAATTAGCAAAAACCCTAGGCCTAATAACAGCTTCATTATGCATAATTTATTCAACATATGCGCTCTAGAAAACCAAAAACATTAGTTTTTGGTTCTTGACTTCGTTATATTCGTAAAAAAAAAAAATCATAGTAAAATCATCTTATTTATGGGGTAAAACAGATCAATTTTTTGTACGTTCTACCCATCAATGTTATAAGAATTATAGAATTTTTTTAGGTAACAGGTTTCAATTTTGACATTGCAAGGGGGGAGGGGGGAAGGGAGGGGGATGGATTTAGACGTTATGCATGCAGTGAGAGTCTCCGTGGACCCGGGCTGTGACCGTCACCTGATGAAAATTATTGTGGTATGCGAGTTTTTTGTCGGCCGGCCAGCAGGAAAGTTTTGCGTAAAATCGTGGAGCAGAAATAAATTTTCTTTCGTGTGTCTGGCGCGATCGTGCGTCGAGGGGGGGGGGGTGGAAATTCCCTATTCCATTGTCATATATATATATATATATATATATATATATATATATATATATATATATATATATATATATATGACAATGTCAGACCACGAAGGAAGGATTAAGACAGGAATTTCCTCAAATATTTTAGTGTAAAGTTCCTAGTAGCACGGGCTATGGTGAGCCCGTAGTGGACTTACCTGACACAGGAGCAGGGGCTGTAACTCTAAAGTGGATGGATTTACAATTTAGTGGTGTGGACATATAGACAGGAATGAGGTGAGGTGAGAAACTATGTCTTTAACTATATGTCAAACTATGAGATAATGGGATATTAATCAAGTATTATTGAGATAAATTGGTATCAATGATCCCAATCAAATCTCCCTCTAACTGATCAATACAAAAATGGATCTAAACTATTCAGAACAAAACTAAATGTTCAAATTTTATGATATGTAATTTATATTATAGCAGATTTAATGATGTTTCAATTTAAAATGCTTTTACAATTCGTTATTGAAGAAGCCAAATCCCAATCAATTTGGTGAGAACTTTCTGACAAATGAACAAATAAAGCATTAGACAATTGGCCATGTCTTACAGAGTATTTATTTTGCGAAATTCTAAAATTCAATTCTTAGGATGTTTGCCCAACATAGAACCTATTGCAGTCTTCAGAAGGTATTTTATAAATGACACAATTATCACTACGAGGACTAACTAATAGTTTTCCAACAGTATTTTCGTAATTAAACAATACATGTATATTAAAAAGTTTCAAGGCCTTGATATTATTTTCGAGCCCAGAAAAATATGGTAAACATAACACATTTTTGGGGGCGAATTTTCTCACTGCATATATTATTATAATTTGTACGATGTGCTTTGCATATCGTATACATCGTTTGTACGACAAAATTAAAAAAGAAAATCAGTGGATAACAAAACTTTAGACTAATAGAAACAATATTCTTAAACTCTTCATCCAAGAATTCTGGGCTATCAATCCAAAGAGATCTTAACAGAAAGTCTACGAATAATTTAAGAATAGTCTACGAATAAGTGACTCGAACCCAGACAACCAGGGAGCACTATGCAACTGGCGTACCTGGTACCTTAACCACTTGACCAACCGTGACCGTACAAAAGACGATGTTAGCCGAGGCTATTACTTTGCATGCAGTAGTGCACCCTGGCTCTCTGGGTTCGAGTCGCTCCTGGGGTGTAGAGTTTTCAGTTGCATATATATATATATATATTATGCGGAAAATCCACAGAGAAATATGAAATGAGGTGAACGTTTTGGCTTGTTAAAGCCTTTGTCAACACCAGACTGACAGTCTGGTCAGTCTGGTGTTGACAAAGGCTTTAACAAGCCAAAACGTTCACCTCATTTCATATTTCTCTGTGGATTTTCCGCATAAAATGATCAGTGTTTTGTGATCGTCAATTGCATATATATATTATATAATATATATATATATATATATATATATATATATATATATATATATATATATATATATATATATATATATATATATGTATATATATTATTAAATATGATCGAAAAAGTAAGATTAATAATTCTAACACGAATTTTCTCAAAGTTTCTTATATTTTTTTTCACTGTTGATGGTAACTGAAAAATCAATTCTCCAAAATTCATTTTTATTTGGAGAATTTTGGAGAATTGATTTTTCAGTTACCATCAACAGTGAAAAAAAATATAAGAAACATTGAGAAAATTCGTGTTAGAATTATTAATCTTACTTTTTCGGTCATATTTAATAATATATGTCTACAGGAAAGACTGCTACCAAAATATACTAATATATATATATATACATACACACACACACAAATTCATATACAATTTATGTGACAAGTATTATGGTTATCGTTAATATTAATGTCTCACAGCATGATGAGTCTATCTGATCATCATTCTTCAGGCCTTTGAGAAAAATGGTGGATTTAGCATCACAAAGAACAACCTTTAATTTGAGTTTGGCATGAAATTGAAAGCGATTGAAAACCGTGAAATATTCTGACTTTCCTCCAAAGATGAATAATCAATTTTTCCCTA
This sequence comes from Procambarus clarkii, assembly GCF_040958095.1. Lineage (NCBI taxonomy): Eukaryota > Metazoa > Arthropoda > Malacostraca > Decapoda > Cambaridae > Procambarus > Procambarus clarkii. Next base: position 9,994,915 of record NC_091197.1, on the reverse strand, counting down.
AAACAACCGCTTGTTTCTCCTAAATAAACAAGAAGTTTTCCCTTGTTTCCCTATAGAGTTTCCCTTAAACAACTTTTTTCCCCCAAAACAACTCAGAGTCCGGGAATATTACAATGTTTTTGAACCTCTTTACATCAGTCGGGGTAATTTTGCTTGAATATGTTATCATTTATTGCTTCACTTTGCATGCAATTCTCTGTCTGAAAGTTTGATATTTGATTTTCCTGATCGAGTTTCAGCGGTGATTACTATGTATTCACCTAATTATGCTTGCGGGGGATGAGCTTCTGCTCTTTGGTCCCGCCTCTCACCCGTCAATCAATTGGTGTACAAATTCCTGAGTATGTTGGGTTCCTATCATATCTACATTTGAAACTGTGTATGGAGTCAGCCTCCACCACATCACTGCTTAATGCATTCAATCTGTTAAGTACTCTGACACTGAAAAAGTTCTTTCGAGTATCTCTGTGGTTCATTTGTGTACAAATTTTTCACCTGTGTCCGCTTGTGCGTGTACAGTCTGTGTTAGAACAATTGTTTTCCCAAGCAGACAATTGATAAATTGTCAATTGATAAATTGAACCCAAGCAGTTCCTCGGACAATCTTGCATGTGGTGATCATGTATCCCCCTAACTCTTCTGCCTTCCAGCGATGTGTGTGTGTGTGTGTGTAGGTCTTTACTTACCTATCGGTACTTACATATCAGTGATCATGCGAAGGTCAGGTCTAGCTCTACATGTCCCGCCTTGATGTTCTTACTTGTTGCGTTACCGTTTAACTATTCTGATGTTCATATTTTTTGTCGCATATGATCTGTATGTTATGGACGGAGGTGGCTTCCCTCGTATGTACTCTCGGCCGTACAATCGGTCGTACGTACCCTCGGCCGTACGTACCCTTGAACGTACGTACCTTGGCCGTACGTACTCCTGGCTGTATGTACCCTTGACCATACGTACCCTTGGTCGTACGTACCCTTGGTCGTACGTACCCTTGGTCTTACCCTCGGCCGTACGTACCCTTGGTCGTACGTACCCTTGGTCGTACCCTCGGCCGTACGAACCCTTGGTCGTACCCTCGGCCGTACTCTCGGGTACCCTCGGCAGCATGTACCCTTGGCCGTATGTACCTTTGACCGTACGCACCCTGGGCCGTACCTGGATGTTCCGCCGTGAGGGGTGCCAGGTGCGCCTTCGTCAGAAGGGAAAAAAGCATCTAGTATATCTTGAAGTTACCTAGAGATGATTTCGGGGCTTAGCGTCCCCGCGGCCCGGTCCTCGACCAGGCCTCCTTTTTGTTACACATCCCCAGGAAGCAGCCCGTAGCCGCTGTCTAACTCCCAGGTACTTATTCACTGCTAGGTGAACAGACGCATCAGGGTGACAGAAACTGCCCATTTGTTTCCGCCTCCACCGGGGATCGAACCCGGAACCTCAGGACTATAAATCTCGAGCGCTGTCCACTCAGCTGTCAGGCCATTAGTAAGGCATATATATATGTATTATATCCGCTTCTCTGGTCACTATTACAGCAGTGTTTCATAACTACGGGCTCACCATAGCCCGTGCTACTTGGAATTTTTTGTTCCAGGTGGCGAATCTTAAGCAACAACATCACCACGAATCCTCACTTAAACTGTAAGCCTAAACGATTTTCATTTATGACTAAAATGAAAATTTGCTTTACTTTGTTCTTCAAGCCAATCACAGCTGTAAAAATGTGCATATATTGTGACGAATAGTAAAAAAAAAACACCGATTCGAGCTATGATTAGTTGGGGGTTTACAGAAAAGTAAAACAAATATAGTGACCCTAATCATGTTACATAAGTTACATAAGTTACATAAGTTACATAAGTTTTTATCAAAATTTTAATAAATTTATGTTATCCTTTTACATAAATGGACTGATTCAGACATATCTTTGATCATATTTGTTATAAAGAAAGCCAGACGCCATCTGAAGAATGCCCATTGGCTCAGTTCCTTAGCTTTGCTCACATAGGCAGCTCTTATTCATATCCACATAATCTCACTCACATAACTTATCCAACCAGATCAATCCATCCCACGTGTACTATAAGGTTACTATAAGGCAGATCAATCCATCCCACGTGTACTATAAGGTTACTATAAGGCAGTTAGTGCCACAAATCAATTACCTCACACTCAAACCACCATCAATCACTATACAAAGCACTTGGACTGGTAGGTACAACAATAACAGTCTCTTATCACACCACTGGTTCGATCCCCGAAGGTGCAAATGGTTATAATGACCATTATATATTATATATATATATATAATGGTTAAGTGATGACCATCACCTTAGCCTCGTATCCCAAAGACATGTCATCATATTCCTTCTAAAAAGTGATATATAGTCATCCTGGCCTAGCGTTTTCTTCTGATCATCAAATTACCTCACTAATGACTCTAGCTACCTTGAGGAAGGTTCCGGGGATCAACAGCCCCACGGCCCGGTCTCCAGACCTGGCCACTCCTTCTCATAGGTATAGATTAGTATTTACAATAGTGCTCCGATAATGTCAAATGTAGACTCGTTTAATTCGCCCTAGAGAGGAGGCCAGGGCAGAAGGGAAGGGAATTATAAGCGAAAAGCGCGAAGCCATTACGACTATATAGCACTGGGAAGGGGTCAGGATAAGGATTAGGGATGGGACGAAGGATTTGGAATGGTGCCCAACCTCCTGGACGATCGGGGATCGAACGCGGCCAGGTCAGAAGCCAATCACATTACGAGCGGTGATGTACAAGCTGCCCACAATATTACGACTCAATTAACTATGTAATGACCGTCGATTTAGTGAATTGGAGTCAATTATTAGATGCTTTTAGGGAATTGAAGAAGACTGAGTTGGTCGATGATAATGGTATGAGTAAGAGTCACTTCTGAGTAATATGTTAATAAGAGTCTATAGATGTTGCTGACAAATGAGTAGGCACATGCAACAGTGTTGTTGCACCAGCTGGTTCCATTGTTGCACTAAGTAACACAATATAGATAAGCTTATCCACAATCTTGATAAGTTTAGATTCGGGAATGACCTGGGTAAATATTGGTTCGGTAACAGGGTTGTTGATTTGTGGACCCAATTACCGCGTAACATAATAGAAGTAGGATCCCCCCCCCCTGATTGTTTCAAACGTAGGTTAGACATATATATATATATATATATATATATGAATGAGATTGGGTTGATATAAATAGGAGCTGCCTCGTATGGGCCAAAAGACTTTCTGCAGTTATCTTCATTCTTAATTCTTGCTCCAAATGGCACCATTATTGCACCTGGGTAAGTCTGCCGGCATTGGACTTTTCTCCTTCTGCTGGACTTGTTTCCCCGTGTTGAACTTGTCTCCCCACGTAGCGGCTCGCAAACACAAGCCCTAAACCAGTGATGTTTATTTTTAAGTTCTAGCATTATTATTAAATTCCTGGAACGCAAACCTATGAGAGGGTTTTGGTGGTGTCGTGAGACATTCCTGACGGAGGGACACAGGAATGGTGGAGACAAACAGGGATATAGAGTGACATGTAAACTGAAAGACATGATCAATGATCAATGATCAATAATCAATGATCAGTGATCAATGATGAGCCTCACTAGCTCCGGAAATATATTTACATTTCTAGTCCACCAAAGGCAGATATATATATATATATATATATATATATATACATTTATCCAACAATATCTCTCACATGCAGCTAGGAAAAGTTAAAGTGTTCTGCACATGCGAAATTAAATCCCATTTAAGAGGTTGTATCAATGAGATAAAATGAGGATACTGGTTTGAGGAGGGATATGGAGAAGAACTGATTTGGAAATGTTGGTTGTGACTGGGTGGAAAGGGCTGGCAGCTGGCATAATTGAATCTATTTCAAGAATAGATTGATTGATGAAGCCACCCAACAGGCGGCACGGGCACGAATAGCCCCTAATAATCAAGAATTGATTGGACAGGTGTATACATAGTGGGTGAATGTAAACTGGACCTCTCTCCCTTCCCCCCCCCCCTCCCTCCACTAGAATCGTCCAATTATGCTAATTCTGGTTCTCCATGGTTCACAAGTTCTTATGTTCAGTTCCATTCACCTGAATTCTAGGAGACTCGAACCACGGATCCCCAGGCGTGTGTGTGTGTGTGTGTGTGTGTGTGTGTGTGTGTGTGTGTGTGTGTGTGTGTGTGTGTGTGTGTGTGTGTGTGTGTGTGTGTGTGTGTGTGAGTGTGTGTGTGAGTGTGTGTGTGTGTATGTGTGTGTGTGTGTGTGTGTGTGTGTGTGTGTGTGTGTGAGGCCGAAGCTCTATCGAGCGAGCTATTGAGTAGCCTTAATAGGGAAATGTTCTTACGTTCAATTCAGTGAATTCTTGCTAGTTACTACGAACATAACTGCCGTTGTTTGACCTAAACCTAATTACCTGGCCGTTTTCTATGATTAGATTCGTGATTTTTATGATTAGATTAGTTTTATGACCGTTTTCTTTTTTTTATGATTGGGTGATTTTACTTTTAGAAGAAAGTCTCAGCGAAGGAAAAGTTTGGCACACTGAAGCGATACTTGATTCTCCATTAATTAAAATTGTTAGAGTTCTGCTTCAAGTCTTTCTTGTTTCTGTTTCCAATTTCCATTTTTGCTTTTTTATCTTCCTATGCCATTTTGGTGTGGGGGAATGGGGCTGGTAGAGGCCTGAATGGGTGGAGGAGAGAGAGAGAGAGAGAGAGAGAGAGAGAGAGAGAGAGAGAGAGAGAGAGAGAGAGAGAGAGAGAGAGAGAGAGAGAGAGAGAGAGAGAGAGAGAGAGAGAGAGAGAGAGAGGGGGGGAGGGTGTTAGGGGGTCCACGAACACGAGTTCAGAGCCAACAGGAGCAGGTGCGAAGCTGGCGCTGGGGTAATGAGCTCGCTCTGCATCATGAACCAGGATCGACTCCCGCATTACTCTAATATAATAGACCGTTTAAGGGGTGTTACGCTGGCGGTGTATCGCCAATCCCCAGACAGGTGTTAGGACGGGGCCGTCCAAACACAGACAGGTGTTAGGACGGGGCCGCTCACACCAAGACAGGTGTTAGGACGGGGCCGTTCAAACACAGACAGGTGTTAGGACGGGGCCGCTCACACCCAGACAGGTGTTAGGACGGGGCCGTTCAAACACAGACAGGTGTTAGGACGGGGCCGTTCAAACACAGACAGGCGTTAGGACGGAGCCGCTAACACCCAAACAGGTGTTAGGACGGGGCCGCTCATACACAGACAGGTGTTAGGACGGGGCCGCTCACACCCAGACAGGTGTTAGGACGGGGCCGTCCAAACACAGACAGGTGTTAGGACGGGGCCGTTCAAACACAGACAGGTGTTAGGACGGGGCCGTTCAAACACAGACAGGTGTTAGGACGGAGCCGCTAACACCCAAACAGGTGTTAGGACGGGGCCGCTCAAACACAGACAGGTGTTAGGACGGAGCCGCTAACACCCAAACAGGTGTTAGGACGGGGCCGCTCAAACACAGACAGGTGTTAGGACGGAGCCGCTAACACCCAAACAGGTGTTAGGACGGGACCGCTCAAACACAGACAGGTGTTAGGACGGGGCCGCTCACACCCAGACAGGTGTTAGGACGGGGCCGTCCAAACACAGAAAGGTGTTTGGACGACTCTCCGTAAACCCGTAGAGTGCGGACAACCTGTAATAGCTGCCCTCAGGGACTATAGCGATCACCTTCACAGACACCCTCAAGCTATTCCTTCAAGATGTCAGATAAGATCACGGCCTCGAACTGAAGATATCTAGCGTAATCTCGGCAATTTCCGTCGAGGACAACCAGAGAGAGAGTGGGGGAGGGGGGGAAGGGGCAACACTTCCACTAATCCTCCAAACTTTAAAAAACTCTTTCAAACATACAATTTTTTATTTAATTTTGTTGCTATGGCTTGGACTCGGGATTATATATATATATATATTTTTTTTTTTGTCTCAATTTTAGGTAGTGATGTAGATATATATATATATATATATATATAAATTGCAGGAATTTGGCAGCGGAATGTTAATGGAAATATACACAGCGTGCTGTGCGAAATACTAATCAAGTATTGTATACAAAAGTTATGTAAACACGATTAAATTTTTTTTTTTTCTCTACGTTGCAAATCATGTATAAATGGTTTCGAGGGTTCCTGAAAATGAATGAAAAATTTCCGACTCTGCAATAGTCGAATAAAGTGCAATTGAACTCAAGTGCACTTCATTTATAACGAATCAGTTGTTTGAACGAATCAACACACACGAATCAAATGTTTGAACGAATCAACACACACGAATCAAATGTTTTAACGAATCAACACACACGAATCAAATGTTTGAACGAATCAACACACACGAATCAAATGTTTGAACGAATCAACACACACGAATCAAATGTTTTAACGAATCAACACACACGAATCAAATGTTTGAACGAATCAACACACACGAATCTAATGTTTTAACGAATCAACACAGGAGTCAAATGTTTTAACGAATCAACACAGGAATCAAATGTTTTAACGAATCAACACACACGAATCAAATGTTTTAACGAATCAACACACGAATCATGTGTTTTCATTAGACATCCAATCCACAGATTTGAAGATGAAAATTGATGATTCTCAGGGCCGCCCTGAGCCATTATCAAGCTGTGTAATGGAGAAGAGAGAGAGAGAGAGAGAAGGAAGACGAGAAGAAGGTAAGAGAGGGAGACAATAAATAAGAATTGAGAGAATAATGAAAAATACAAGAAATAGGAAGAAAAATTGGAATTTGATTAGAAAACGTTTTGTTTATTATATTATATTATATATATATATATATATATATATATATATATATATATATATATATATATATATATATATATATATATATATATATATGTCATTATATGACTGTCATATAATGATGTAATAAAGGACAACCCAAACTTCCTGTTTCTGTCCCCTTATTTCTAACCCTTCGTATATGTTTTTTTCTTATTCTCTGAATTCTTATCTATCATCTCACTCTCTTATCTCAGAAATAATGTCTCCACCATTGGTTCTTTTTCCCAATTATACGATTACTTGGTAAACAACGTAGGAAACGTCGCAGATTCTTTATTTTCATAATTTTTGGGGGGTTGGATGTCTAATATTCCTCTTCGTTATTGCGACTCATTATTGCTTGCAAGTGTTGCAATGTGGCAAGATCACGAATTAAGTGATTTGGACAATTCAAAACACGAATCATGTGTGTTTGAAACAATGCAGGAACTCCAAACGACAAGTGTTTGAGGGTTTTATGAACGTTCGTGATCACATTAGAAATATCCAAACAGTTTAGATGAAAATAAATTCATTATTTTTTTTTTGTTTACCTAAACTACTAGCTAAAGCTAAACAAATAGACGTTGACGGTACCAGGCAGAAGAACAAAATTGTTTGCATGTGAAACAATTTTGTTTTGCTGAATTCTATGTGGCTAGAATTCACAATTTAATATCGTTGACCAGACCACACACTAGAAGGTGAAGGGACAACGACGTTTCGGTCCGTCCTGGACCATTCTCAAACCATTCTCACAATCGAATTGAGAATGGTCCAGGACGGATCGAAACGTCGTCGTCCTTTCACCGTCTAGTGTGTGGTCTGGTCAACATACTTCAGCCACGTTATTGTGACTCATCGCCTGTAATTTAATATCATTTGACGTAAACAATTCAATCAAGATATTTTGGAACCATCATCGGCTATCTTTCCGCAGTTCACATTTTCTGCACGTCGCAGTGGTTTCATATTTTAGAGATATTAGAGAACTTTCAATACTGTTTTGGCTGTTTTAGATATAGATACTTTCTAATTTCCCTTTGGTACAATGCACTTAAATATAGTTTTAGCTGCTCCTAATCTTATAAATATAAATTTCGATTAGATCCATCAAACTCATTACAAAAATGACAATATTATGTTGACCAGACCACACACTAGAAGTTGAAGGGACGACGACGTTTCGGTCCGTCCTGGACCATTCTCAAGTCGATTGTGAAAAGGAGGTACAATATTATACTCTATCTGTTACATTAACATTTCGAAAGATCTATTGATAAACTTGATTATAAATTTGATTTAGTTGTGTGTTGACTACACATAACCGAAATTGACATTTGCAGCATCAATAGCGTTATATTACGGACAACTACCCAACAACCTCTCGCTAACAATGCTGTTGCTAGGCGTATAAAGGGTCACTACTGAACGACCTGTCTCTAACAATGGGAACTATGCTCCATCGCCTATAATGTGGAACAATCCACCCCCCCCCCCTTACAGATAGGTGTATGGTGAACAATGAACCGTGCGTCTCCTCCATGCGTAAAGTGCTGAGGTACGCATAATTAACACTTCTTTGATGTGCGTAAGGCTCAATACTCCGTATACATGTGTGTAACTGTTCTCTCGTGACTACATATGTGCAGGAATGTGTGAATTCTCACATAAATCGTCCAGGTTCTCGAATATCGTGCGCGGTTATAAAACATGCCCGCACGCAAACTATTCGCTGGTACACTCAAACTACCCACACGCACGCAAATTATTCATGGGTATACTCAAACTATCTACACGCACGCAAATTATTCATAGGTATACTCCAACTACTTACTAGCACGTAAACGATCCACAGACTCACTCAAACTGCCCACACGCACGCAAAGAACTTGCATAAATGTACAACACCCAGACAGATGCAAACTCCTCAGATTAACGTTTTAAACACACACACACACACACACACACACACACACACACACACACACACACACACACACACACACACACACACACATACACACACACACACACACACACACACACACACATAAACACACACACACACACACACACACACACACACACACACACACACACACACACACATACACACACACACACACACACATACACACACACACACACACACACACACACACACACATACACACACACACACACACACACACACACACACACACACACACACACACACACACACACATACACACACACACACACACACACACACACACACACACACACACACACACACACATACACACACACACACACACACACACACACACACACACACACACACACATACACACACACACACACACACACACACACACACACACACACACACACACACATACACACACACACACACACACACTCACACACACGCACACACACACACACACACACACACACACACACACACACACACACACACACACACACACACACACACATACACACACACACACACACACACACACACACACACACACACACACACACACACACACACACACACACACACACACACACACACACACATACACACACACACACACACACACACACACACGGAAGGCCGTAATTCACACACAAGGAATGAAGGAATTTGAGAGCCTCGCTGCTGAGTGGACAGCGCTCTGGGGTCGTAGTCCTAAGTTCCCGGGTTCGATCTCCGGCAAACAGAGGCAGAAACAAATGAACAGAGTTTCTTTCACCCCCCTGATGCCCCTGTTCACCTAGCAGTAAATAGATACCTAGGGGCTAGGCAGCTGCTACGGGCTGCTTCCTGGGAATGTGTTAGTGAGTTAGAGAGAAAAATATATGTAGTAGACATAATAGAGGACAAATTAAATTGGTTAGAAAGGCGGGGTCCAAAAGAGCTAATAGCTTGATTCTGCCGATACAAAAAGTAAATGCAAATAGTGAATGCACACACGCACACGCACACGCACACGCACACGAGGGAAACGATAGGTCTTCCAACAACGGTGTGAATAATCGCCTCGTTACAGCGCTTCAGGGTAGTTCAGATACACTGGCTTTTGCTGCTATTCTCATAATGCTGATTGATAACTTGCTTGTGTGTGTGTAGGGGGGGGGCGTTGATACACTGGTCAAAGTCTGTGTTATATTTTGTGATAATAGTGTTATTATCTTGTGTGTTTGTGCGTATTCACCCAGTTGTATTCACCTAGTTGTATTCACCTAGTTGTATTCACCTAGTTGTGCTTGTGGGGGTTGATCTCTGGCTCTTTCATCCGACCTCTCAACTGTCAATCAAACAATTGATATTTTTTTCACATACACGCCCATACACACCTAGGAAGCAGCCCATAACAGCTGTCTAACTCGCAGGTACCTATTTACTGCTAGGTGAAAGGGGGTCATCAGGGTGAAAGAAATTCTACCCACTTTGTTTCCACCATCGCCGGGGATCAATCCCCGGTCCCTAGGATTACGCATCCCGAGTGCTGTCCACTCAGCCACCAGGACTATTCTCAAGTTGATTGTCCCATGGTGTTATTTAACTAAGGTATGCTTCTGGCAATATATTTATTAAACGGCCGTAAAGGTCATTTAACCCTTGTTCATAACCACGTTGGATGCGACGGGCTCTTCTCCTTCGTGGTGTGGTCACTGACAGCAGTGAAGAATGCTGAATCAGTTGATATTGAATGAAGAATCAGTTGATATTGAATGAAGAATCAGTTGATATTGAATGAAGAATCAGTTGATATTGAATGAAGAATCAGTTGATATTGAATGAAGAATCAGTTGATATTGAATGAAGAATCAGTTGATATTGAATGAAGAACCGGTTGATATTGAATGAGAATCAGTGTCTTAAGACGGAGCCTTGAGGGAAACTGTTTGCTACACTACGCTAATATCACTTCTCGACGATAATTCTGTCTTTGTGCTCAACTAATTGTACTTGCGGGGGATGAGCTTCAGTTCGTTGGTCCCGCCTCTTAGCGGTCAAGCTTATGGTGTACAGGTTTCAGTTCCTATTGGGCTTTATCATAGCTACATATGAAGCTGTGTATGGAGTCTGCTTCCACCACATCACTTCTTAAAGCATTCCATTTGTTAACTTCTTACTGAAGCGACCATACGAGTCATAAATACTCACACTCCGCCCAAGTAAAACAGAAACAAGAAACACTTAGTGGGCCAGCCAGAGGCTTAGGGCCCGCGCAGGAATATCCCTCAAAAAAAAATTTTTTTTTTTAACTATATTCTAATACAAAATAATTTCTAGTGTCTCCGTAATTTATTTTGGCACTCATCTTCAATCTGTTTGTCTTTATCTTCTCTATCAATTTCCCTGAGAACTTTGTATGTGGTAATCAAGTCTCCTCAAAATCTGTTAACGTCTAACTTGTCCATATCTTTATTAAAGCTGCATCTCTTATGACTACAGCCCTGTCCTGTGGGGCACTGAACAGTAGAAAGTTGTATTAACAAATTCGTAAATAAAAGCATACACAATATTTGATATTGTTAATTCTAAGCTCATAACATGTGTGTTTAAATCTACAATTTAGATCTGTTGTCCTATGAATAATTCACTGTCCTAAGTGGCAGTGAATATGAGCAGCATCTTCCTTGAAAAAAAGACGCAATGTAATTACTGCAATTTAGCAAAAATGACATATATATTTTATCAAATATATATATTATAATAAGAACATGATTTCCGTTTAGGGAAAGTTTCCTTTCACCTAATAGACCTGATGACCTAGCAGTAAATAGGTATTCGGGAGATAGACGACTGTTGTGGGTTGCATCCTGGGCCCGTACAGAGGGATGGGTTGCATCCTGGGCCCGTACAGAGGGATGGGTTGCATCCTGGGCCCGTACAGAGGGGTGGGTTGCATCCTGGGCCCGTACAGAGGGATGGGTTGCATCCTGGGCCCGTACAGAGGGATGGGTTGCATCCTGGGCCCGTACAGAGGGGTGGGTTGCATCCTGGTGGTGGGGCGCCACGCTGCGACATGGTGGAAGCCCGTCTAGTCTTGATGAAGTGCTCGCTTGGCGTATAAGCCTCGCTGGGGGGAGGGTCTGCTCTCTCTCTCTCTCTCTCTTTCTCTCTCTCTCTTTCTCTCTCTCTCTCTCTCTTTCTCTCTCTCTCTTTCTCTCTCTCTCTCTCTCTCTCTCTCTCTCTCTCTCTCTCTCTCTCTCTCTCTCTCTCTCTCTCTCTCTCTCTCTCTCTCTCTCCCTTAATTCAGTGTATACACGCACACAGGCTCATGAATACGCAACATACACACATGCATGCACATACATAGCCATACACACACAAACATATATATATATATATATATATATATATATATATATATATATATATATATATATATATATATATATATGTATATATATATATATGTTTATATATATAAACTTAAAGAACTAAGAACTAACCTTAGATAGCCTGGTGCTCTAAACACGCATGCGTATACAGTACGTTATCCACTTGACCATTACAGACTTTACAAAAGTCGTTGATAACCGATGCTCCTAGACTATCCGGATAAATCTCCAATGGTCAGGTGGAAAACGTTCTGGATACGCAGAACGCAGAACTGCCAACATTCTCTACAGCAACAAATTTTACGATCGATAAGATAATTAACGATACACTAGCAACAACTCTCAGTGCAGGCGATGAGTCACAATAACGTGGCTGAAGTATGATGACCAGACCACACACTAGAAATTGAAGAGACGACGACGTTTCGGTCCGTCCTGGACCATTCTCAAGTCGATTGTGAGAATGGTCCAGGACGGACCGAAACGTCGTCGTCTCTTCAATTTCTAGTGTGTGGTCTGGTCATCAACTCTCAGTGATTATCTATCAACCACCACATTAATACTTGTTGACCTCTGCAATTGTCTTGCAATTTCGTGTCTGCGTTATTTACACGTTATCCAAGTGTCATTTTTCATGTGTGTATAATACATGTGTGTGTCGTGTACTGGCATGTGTGTGTGTGTGTGTTTCACACGTGGATTGGCTCGTTAATCATGGAATGTCTACACAAGAATTAATAACTGTCAACGAGGGTTCTGCCATGAGATTTCAAAGGATATATTCCCTTTATGTATGGTATTAATGCTCTCGTTATTATTATTTTTTTCAGAATTTTAGAAAACTTATTCACCATGTGTGTAGTGTTGATTATTCTTTAATAACTAGGAGGAGTAAGATGTGTATGTGTGTGTAGAGAATATGAACAGCTCTCTCATACTAACACATAAATGACTTGTCAAGTACTGGACTCTTGTCAAGTACTGGACTCTTGTCAAGTACTGGACTCTTGTCAAGTACTGGACTCTTGTCAAGTACTGGACTCTTGTCAAGTCCTGGACATTTATCAAGGACTATAAGCATATTTGCTAGGTTGAAGAAGGACTGTAATGGGAGGTGGAGGTCAATATGCAGATAATGATAACCAATTTATATCTACATCTGCTTGCTGACCAATCACAAAGCTCTACACACAAGTGCATTAGATAAGAACATAATTTATATATGTAATTTAAAGTCTAACGAAGAGTTTTAAATTAAGAACATAACAATGTAGCCAGCTGTAATAGGCCTATTGTTTGGAGGCCTATATCTTGAGGTTATCTTGAGATGATTTCGGGGCTTTAGTGTCCCCGCGGCCCGGTCCTCGACCAGGCCTCCACCCCCAGGAAGCAGCCCGTGACAGCTGACTAACTCCCAGGTACCTATTTACTGCTAGGTAACAGGGGCATTCAGGGTGAAAGAAACTTTGCCCATTTGTTTCTGCCTCGTGCGGGAATCGAACCCACGCCACAGAATTACGAGTCCTGCGCGCTATCCACCAGGCTACGAGGCACCGTCCCACCTCACCCACCTCATCTATATACCTCACACTTGACCTGTGCTTCAGTGGCAGTGTGTTAATGACTGTGGCACTTACCTGAGGGCCAGAATATGGTGCTAGTCAAGACGCAGTGCCCATTAGATAAAGTGAAAATCATTTTATAATGGTCGCAATTAATTTACTAAACGCTTTACCGTTTACTCTCTTAATAATACTCAATTCCCTCGACCCTCTTATCCTGGAAAATCTGGAACTCTAACATTTAACACCGTTAAATAACAAGATATATTTTCTAACACCTGGTAATTTTATCGCCAACGGGCAAGCAATACAAGTAAACAACGCCTCACCCACCAACGCAAGCAACACAGGGACTCATCAGGTGACTTGTGTTGCTGGGAGGTTATCTTGAGGTTATCTTGAGATGATTTCGGGGCTTTTTTAGTGTCCCCGCGGCCAGGTCCTCGACCAGGCCTCCACCCCCAGGAAGCAACCCGTGACAGCTGACACCCGGGTACCTATTTTACTGCTAGGTAACAGGGACAAAGGGTGAAAGAAACTCTGCCCATTGTTTCTCGCCGGCGCCTGGGATCGAACCCAGGACCACAGGATCACAAGTCCAGCGTGCTGTCCGCTCGGCCGACCGGCTCCCCGCATTAAGTGCCTTAAGTATGCAGTTAAGTTAAGTTAAGAGCATTAAGTGCCTCGCTCCCAGCTTCCACTTGCTCTCAACCCAGCCTCAGGAGCTCAGTCATTCAACCCCCATCCGCACTAACTAACCAAAGCGTCCCAGCACACTAACAACGTGCAGGCGAGGAGTCACAATAACGTGGCTGAAATATGTTGACCAAACCACACACTAGAAGGTGAAGGGACGACGACGTTTCGGTCCGTCCTGGACCATTCTCTCGGTCCAGGATGGTCCAGGACGGACCGAAACGTCGTCGTCCCTTCACTTTCTAGTGTGTGGTTTGGTCAAACTAGCAACGTACCTAATAGTACACTCAAAAGTATTTCTGTGCATTTCGGAGTAATTTGAAATAAGTTGATTGATAAGTTAGTACAAATATTAAGCTTACCATAACGCCTGATGGAATAAGTGAAGGACCTGACGGCTGAGTGGACAGCGCTCGGGATTCGTAGTCATGAGGTTCCGGATTCGATCCCCGGCGGAGGCGGAAACAAATGGGCAGGGTTTCTTTCACCCTGATGTGTCTATTGACCTATCAGTTAATAGGTACCTGGGAGTTAGACAGCTGCTACGGGCTGCTTCCTGTGGGTGTGTAACAAAAAAGAAGGCCCGGTCGAGGACTGGGCCGCGGGGACGCTAAGCCCCGAAATCATCTCAAGATGACCTCAATATAAGATGATACCCAATTAATACATTGTAGCCGTCGACCAGCACCCCCCCCCACACAATAGCCGTCGACCAGCACCCCCCCCCCACAATAGCCGTCGACCAGCATCCCCCCCACAATAGCCTTCCACCAGCACCCCCCACCCACAATAGCCCTCCACCAGCACCCCCCACCCACAATAGCCCTCGACCAGCACCCCCCACCCACAATAGCCCTCAACCATCACCCCCCCACAATAGCCCTCAATCATCACCCCCCACAATAGCCCTCAACCATCACCCCCCCCCACAATAGCCCTCGACCAGCATCCCCCCCCACAATAGCCCTCAACCATCACCCCCCCCCACAATAGCCCTCAACCATCACCCCCCCCCACAATAGCCCTCGACCAGCATCCCCCCCCCACAATAGCCCTCAACCATCACCCCCCCCACAATAGCCCTCAACCATCACCCCCCCTCACAATAGCCCTCAACCATCACCCCCCCCCACAATAGCCCTCGACCAGCATCCCCCCCCCCACAATAGCCCTCAACCATCACCCCCCCACAATAGCCCTCAACCATCACCCCCCCCCACAATAGCCCTCAACCAGCACCCCCCCCCACAATAGCCCTCAACCTGCACCCCCCCCACAATAGCCCTCAACCATCACCCCCCCCACAATAGCCCTCAACCAGCACCCCTCCCCCCACAATAGCCCTCGACCAGCACCCCCCCCCCCCACAATAGCCCTCGACCAGCACCCTCCCCCCCCCCCCACAATAGCCCTCAACCAGCACCCCCCCCCCACAATAGCCGTCGACCAGCACCCTCTCCCCCCCCACAATAGCCCTCGACCAGCTCAACGAGGGACCCCAGCAACCGGAACTACTCAATCATTCACCAACAGCCAGGAACCATCGACTCGTTCTTACAGAGTCTGAAGATAAAACCAACCGGACCGGATTCAGCCCAATTCTTCCCTACGATATCAACGTTTCATTTAACCCCAAAAAGAAATTAAAGAATTATTAATATGAACAAAAAATTATTGTTATTCATCCTGTTATAAAGTTGTCGTTACAGGTTCATAATGTTACTTGTATGTGACAAGTAACATGTTATTTGTTGAGAAGTATATATATATATATACACTGTAAGTATGGTGATGGTGTGGTGTACACTGTAAGTGTGGTGATGGTATGGTGTACACTGTAGGTGTGGTGATGGTATGGTGTACACTGTAAGTGTGGTGATGGTGTGGTGTACACTGTAAGTATGGTGATGGTGTGGTGTACACTGTAAGTGTGGTGATGGTATGGTGTACACTGTAAGTGTGGTGATGGTATGGTGTACACTGTAAGTGTGGTGATGGTATGGTGTACACTGTAAGTGTGGTGATGGTATGGTGTACACTGTAAGTGTGGTGATGGTGTGGTGTACACTGTAAGTGTGGTGATGGTGTGGTGTACACTGTAAGTATGGTGATGGTGTGGTGTGCACTGTAAGTGTGGTGATGTTGTGGTGTACACTGTAAGTGTGGTGATGGTGTGGTGTACACTGTAAGTGTGGTGATGGTATGGTGTACACTGTAAGTATGGTGATGGTGTGGTGTACACTGTAAGTGTGGTGATGGTGTGGTGTACACTAAGTGTGGTGATGGTGTGGTGTACACTGTAAGTGTGGTGAAGGTGTGGTGTACACTGTAAGTGTGGCGATGGTGTGGTGTACACTGTAAGTGTGGTGATGGTGTGGTGTACATTGTAAGTGTGGTGATGGTATGGTGTACACTGTAAGTGTGGCGATGGTGTGGTGTACATTGTAAGTGTGGTGATGGTATGGTGTACACTGTAAGTATGGTGATGATGTGGTGTACACTGTAAGTATGGTGATGGTGTGGTGTACACTGTAAGTGTGGTGATGGTGTGGTGTACACTGTAAGTGTGGTGATGGTGTGGTGTACACTGTAAGTGTGGTGATGGTGTGGTGTACACTGTAAGTGTGGTGATGGTGTGGTGTACACTGTAAGTGTGGTGATGGTGTGGTGTACACTGTAAGTATGGTGATGGTGTGGTGTACACTGTAAGTGTGGTGATGGTGTGGCACTTTCTCAACACATGACACCTACCTGGCACCCCTGTGGCAACCGGTATATGATGTATACTGTATGATGTATACTGTATGTATACATACACCTTAGAGCACATGGGTGGCATTACGGAGCACGTGGCACCTGTGTGTCACACCCAACACCACGTGGCACCCTGTGTGTCACACCCAACACCACGTGGCACCCTGTGTGTCACACCCAACACCACGTGGCACCCCGTGTGTCACACCCAGCACCACGTGGCACCCTGTGTGTCACACCCAGCACCACGTGGCACCCTGTGTGTCACACCCAGCACCGCGTGGCACCCCGTGTGTCACACCCAGCACCACGTGGCACCCTGTGTATCACACCTAGCACCACGTGGCACCCCGTGTGTCACACCCCTTAACAACCCTTCACAACACTCGAGTCACAACACCTTCACCATGCAAAAAAATTATAACTCAAAAAACCCAAACTTTGATTAATGGGGATTAAGTTTGTTTTCCTCTATATATATGTGTTGTAGAGGCCCCCCCCCCGACCCCTCACTAGAGTCACCAGGTCACAGCACGCACCTGTGAGGAGACACACAGCTGTCCACAGCACGCAGAGACGCAGAGAAAGAGAGATAGAGAGATAGAGGGAGAGAGAGAGAGAGAGGTGCACAGAACACAGACACAACACGTCCGCTCACCACGACACACCGCCACCGAGTGACCTCTAGAGGGCTCTGGGACCTGCTTGCAGGAGCGCCCTTGCACGCGCGCGCGCTCCAAACCCTTACCCTTCCCTCGCCCCCCCCCTACCTCTATTACCCTATTCCCCCTTCCTCTCTTTATCACCCATTACCCTTTAAGTTCCCCCTCTTTTATTTCCTACTAACCACCTTTTTTTCTTATCAGGGAGATTAACACTATCTTCCCTTCACGGTGCGTCAAAACAATCTATTATTACTCTAATTAAGACACTAATTAAGACACTAATTGTGGGACCAATTAAAGCACTATCTAGATCATATATGATGTTAACAAACTAATAATTTTTATTATACACTCTAAACCAAATTAATATAATTATGCAAATTACTAATCAATAACTTACCTTAGAAATATTTATTCATTTTATATTTGTGAGTTATTCACATGTTGTAGAACAATATAATTCCGAGCATTGGAGTTATACATTATTTGACATGAAGTTTATAGAGTATTGTATTTAATCGTTTATTTTGTATAAATGTTATTATTAATATAATAATTTGAGTCTAGCCCTAAATAAGTTTTAATATGTTACTATGTATATAATATTTGTCCTCTTGCTTCTCACTCTCTTTAGTTATCTCTTTATTTCTCTCCATCTATCTCTCACTGTCTCTTGTTCTAGAGTTCTCTGTCTCTCTCTGTCTCTCTCTCTCTCTCTCTGTCTCTCCTCTCTCTCCTCTCTCTCTCTCTCTCTCTCTTTTTCTCTCTCTCTTCTCTCTCTCTCCTCTCACTATCTCGCTATCTCTCGTCCCTTCTCTGCTCTCTCTCTCTCGACCTCTCCTCTCTTCATCCTCCATCTCTGCCTCTAGATTGCCACCCAAAGATTTATCTCATTTTTAGTCACGTATTCGGTGGTGGGACTTTTGTGCCCTTGTTTCAATAGAAACTGATTCTTTGGTGTGTGTGGGGGGGGGGGGGACTACGAGGACGATAGATATATAGCACGATAAATCGCTGCTATTTAAATTCATTGCTAACCCTCCCTCCCCACCCCCACCCCCCAACCCCTCCCCCCTAGCCCCACCCCCCACCCCACCCCCCACACCACACACACCAAACGCAGGTAAACAAACATCACAACCATTCCCCCGTGAATGTCTGCAGCCTGTAGCTGCTGTCTAAGCCCAGCTACCTATTTACTGCTAGGTAACAGGGGGTCATCAGGGTGACAGGAAACTCTGCTCCATTGTTTCTTCGCCGGGGAAATCGAATCCGGGTCACTGATTAAGTGTCCAGCGTGCTATCCACACAGCCACCGGCTCCCCGGCGTGTGTGTGTGTGTGTGTGAGTGTGAGAAAGAGAGAGAGAGAGAGAGAGAGAGGGGGGAGAGAGAGAGAGAGAGAGAGAAGGAGAGAGAGGAGAGGGAGGGAAGAGAGAGAGAGAGAGGAGAGAGAGAGAGAGAGAGAGAGAGAGAGAGAGAGAGAGAGAGAGAGAGAGAGAGAGAGAGAGAGAGGAGAGAGAGGGATAGAGAGAGAGAGAGAGAGAGAGAGAGAGAGAGAGAGAGAGGAGAGGAGAAGAGAGAGAGAGAAGAGAGAGAGAGAGAGGGGAAAGAGAGAGAGAGAGAGAGAGAGAGAGAGAGAGAGAGAGAGAGAGAGAGAGAGAGAGAGAGAGAGAGAGAGAGAGAGAAACTTTGAAATATTAATATAGTAGATTAATCGTTATTCAGTTCATTAGTCAGCCAACGGCTAGAAAGTCGGGGTCCAAGAGCTAATAGCTCGGTCCTCAAGGCACAAATAGTAAATACCCACACATACGCAACCCAAGCACTATACCTGGACGGCAGAGCGATAGTCCCACTGCGTGCAGGTCGGCGTTCAATCCCCGACCATCGAATTAGTGGGTCACCATTCCTTTCCTCCGTCCGATCCCAAATCCCTATCCATATATCCTTTCCACGTGCTCTATAGACGTAATATGGCTCAGCACTCCTGATAATTACCTCAACTTACCTTACATAAACAGACTCGTTCAGTGACGAGATACGTAGGTTCGAATCATGTGTCAGTTCAATGGTGACCTGTGTTCAGAACTGAATGACTGATTTGAGTTGTTGTTCAAGATTCGCTACCTGGAACAAAAAGTTCCAAGTAGCACAGGCTATGGTGAGCCCGTAGTGATTTGAGTACATATTACCGAATTAATACAGTATTTTTTTTAGACCTATTGTGAGTTGACATGAAAAAAAATACATAAACTCGATAGATGGAATTAACTCGGGGAGCAGTGAAAAAAGGAATATGATTTAAGATAACACTGACAACTTGCTTGATAGAAAACACTGCTAAACTGGAGGGAGATTTAAGTACATCTGAAGATAAGGGATTGAGAACGTTACCTTCGAGGGAGCCTGAAAAACAGCATGAAAAAACACGAGCAAAATGCTTGAGACAACGAAAATATCAAACAGCCAAAAAACAGTTTCATTTAACCCATAAAACGTTAAACTCAGCCAGGAAAGCAGCGGTCAGCAAACAAGGCAGACAACAGATCAGTAACAAAACAAAACACAGATAACAGACCGTTATCTATCGCAGAATCCCCCCAGCGCCGCAACCTGTTATCGGCTCCTCCTACTCCTCCCTTCTATCTAGACCTCACTACCCGTTATCAGGACGCGAGCGCCGCGGCGTTACTGCCTGATTTACGTGGCGAGCCGCCAGGTCGTTCCCATTGTCGCTAACTGCCGCTGAGAATGTCACCGTAACGACCCCGGGTTTATATCCTGAAGGGCACTAAGTATCTAGCCATAATTTGCAATGTGTTGGAAATAGAAGGTTGAAGGGGGGATGTACGTCAATTTCCACGGGGTTATACGTCAACTAATCATCATCCTGAACCATCATCATCCTCATCATCCGTGTGTGTGTATAGCGAGGCTGCAGCATCAAGTACCTATTACTTCCATTCGGGATGATCGTTCGAGTCCTCCTGAGCTGGTGAAGTTACATCCGGGTTACATACAGACTTATAAGAGCTTATCCCAAAGCCTTCGACTTTATTTTATTTTTTTGTCTAAGACGAGTTCCACTGGGGCCTCCTGGTCTCCTTCAGAATTTCGAACGTTTGACCTGGTTGGTAGAGCGACGGTCTGGCTTCTTGAGGACCGGTGTTCGATCCCCCTGAAGCAATACCGCGGACAACCGAAAATCTAAATGAATATTCTTGACATTTTGGCATGGGAGAAGCGTGGGAGAGGTTGTTGTAATGTTCGGCAGTCTTGGACTTCGGTCCGGACTAGAGCATCCTTGCTGGCAGGTCCGCAAATAGTTGTGGTGGCCTTACTAATCCTATAGAGTCAAGACGATCAACTCTAGAGGATCTAGACTCTAACCTATCTACCTCTAGAGCCTAGAGGTTGAGAGGTCCATTAGCCCAACACCCAAACCATCGTTGGGGTTACACAAGAGGTTCTCCATTTGCTTGCTGCTCTATTTCTTCCCTCTCCCTGTCGCTCTCTGCCTCCTGTCTGTTAGGTACTCTAGTGGGTTCCTTTCCTCACCTAACTCAACACTCTCCAGGTTATCAATCCTTGCTTTACGGGTTTCTTCAGCACCCTTCAAGTAGCACTGTATCACAGGTTATTTGGTAACCAAGAACTATGTAATATGTACATTAACCTCTTATTTGATGCCACGTCAAAATGTATTTGATAATGTAAAATAATGAACTTTGCCCATTCTTCACTGTCCTGATTACTGTCGCCTCGTTAAACTCTAATAGGCTCGTCAGGCACGCTTTCGTTTGACTCAAGTCCTGTTTTAAACGCCAATGGATGCCGCGACATTAAAAATAATTTTAAATCCTATTGAAATTAGATCTATGTACAGGCGATGAGTCACAATAACGTGGCTGAAGAATGTTGAACAGACCACACACTAGGTGAAGGGACGACGACGTTTCGACTTGAGAATGGTCCAGGAGGGACCGAAACGTCGTCGTCCCTTCATCTTCTAGTGTGTGGTCTGGTCAACAAATTAGATCTATGTACATTAGTAGAGTGTTCCGAGTGATCTGGTCCACAGGTTAGTTCTATACACTATTCTACTGTAAAATGACCTGAGAGAGCAAGTTTCTATAATTTCCCGGGTATAATTAGTTTATATTAGCTATCCATCAAATTGTCTTCTGATCATCATGATTTAATTCTAAGATCTCAATCGACTTGATTATGGTCCGGGACGGACCGAAACGTCGTCGTTGTCGTCGTCTCCTCATTTTCTGGCGTGTAGTTTGGTCTTTGTTATTCTAATAGCTTTGCCAACATAATTTTCACATCTCTCATGGTAAACTTTAAGTTTTCTACAGCTGTAAACAACTATTTACTCCAACCGCATCTATAATTATCAGGTTATAGTTCAACTGACCACATGCTATGTAGTTACTGAGATTTTCTCCTTATAAACAATCTAATTAGAAATGTTCAGGTATATATGAATTAAGTTTTATATTATTTAATTTATCGTTTGCCTTCACTTTGCAGCCTACTTTGGGGAGGGAGGGGAGGATTTCCAATTTCCCGTTTTCTTGTGCACTCGCTGGCTGAGTGGACAGGATGACGAATTGCCAATCAGGAGGTTTAGAGTTCGAGCCCCTATTAAACCAGTGTTTTTTCTGTCCTCAATGTAAACGAACTGATTATTATTAGGAATAAATCTCCCAAGGGGATAATACTCTTCCCTGACCATAACAATCATTCCTAAGTATACCAATCTCCCCTGGAGCATAACAATCTCCCCCTGAGCATAACAATCCCTCGAGAAAATGGCGGATCAGAATGCTCAACAGAAAATCCCAAGTAAAAATACAATTCAACTAGGGTCTTGAGCTGAGATTTAATCAGTTGAGGGAGGAAGACATTTGGAGGTGAGATGGGCTGAGAGAATTGTGGTAATGTTATTGACGCAGTCGTGTGTGGTGTGTGGTGTGTGGTACTGGTGGAGCCGTGTGTGGTGTGTATGTGTGGTACTGGAAGAGCCGTGTGTGGTGTGTGTGTGTGGTACTGGAGGTACCAGCACTGGTGCATAAGACCATGTTCTGTGAATGGCACCTAAGACTGAGATTGGTATCTTGGGATAGGAATGTAGTGCCAGAGGCTGGGAATGGTACTTAATGCCTGTAATACCTGGAACCGGGAATGATTCTCCGGCCCGTGCATTGTGCCTCGGGCCTGGGGTTGTAAACATAATCGCCAGGGTGAACATTCTGGAGTATGGGACGGACATAATCAGGTCGAGCTTAGCCTAAGTTAAAAGTTTCAATAAATATTTAGCAATTATGCAGGAACCCACTGGGCGATTTTCATTGACTCGAATTATTGGGTGTGATTTCCATAGAGTTTATTGTGGTTGTAATAATATTTTCATAGGTAAAGAGAAGAGGGAGGAAGCAGGTGGAAGAGGAGGGGAAGGCGAGAATAGGAACGAAGGGGGTTTAAGGGGATTGGAACCAAGGATCAAAGGGGGATTATAGTGAAGAGAATGGGAGAGGAGTAAGAGACCCGGGTGCAACCGGGTACCTATTCTACAGATATATCTGGAAATGTCTGTCTGTCTGTCTGTCTGTTCGAGGCTGGAAGGGAAGGGAGGGTGGGGAGAGGGGAGGAGTGTGGGAAAATGGGGGGAGGAGGAGAGATAGACCCAAGCACCGCCGGGTGCTCCTCCTAGCATACAATAACACAAAATATCTATCTGTTTATCAGTCTATCTACCTGTCCAAGATAGACAATACCAGACGCTCGGGGTAGTCTCACACAACTCTATAATATTAATATTAGGGGAAAGGCGGGAGATGACAGTGAGTAAAACGCTTGGGCTCCGCCTCTCCATGTCCCACAGCGTCTCAGGAGCAGCGTCGCCCTACCAACATAGACATGTTGCCAATATCCCGGGTCCTTGAGGTTACCTTGAGGTGCTTCCAGGGCTTAGCGTCCCCGCGGCCCGGTCGTCGACCAGGCCTCCTGGTTGCTCTCCTGGTCGTGAGAGGCTTATATATAAAGTAGGAGGCAAGTACTGGAGAACACCATCTGGTCACCACTTGGTCCGGGAGACATCTCCCGTCACGCAGGGTGCAGTCGCGCCTCCACAGATCTCCAGTATCAGCTCTTAATACTGGTAATGGCTCAAAAGGGCCACCACTTACGGGCTATTCATGCCCGTGCCACCTTTTGGGTGGCTTCATCTTCATCAATCATCAATACTGGAGAAGAGGAACGACGCTCCCTGACCCACACAAAACTGCTTCTCCAAGTTCGGAAATAGTTTTCTGGTTATATTAATGGCAGGAAATTAAGTTTGAGTCTTGATCGAGCCGCCAGAGAATAGTCCATCTACTGTGTCGCGAGTTTTAATTGGATGATATACCTTATGGATGTCATATATAGGGAAAATAAAACTACTTAAAAAAGCTGTTTAAAGTACTTAAAAACTAATTAAAAAAACTGCATAAATAAAGTGCTTAAAAAAAGACTTAATCTGCTTAAATGAACAACTTAAATAAATCTCTTAAGATACTTATATAAACTAGTCAGATGAATAGATAACATAAACTACATAAATGTTAAATTAAACTACTTAAATAAATTACTTAAACACTAAAATTACCTATTTAAATTTACTTAAACTAATAAAAAGGCTACTTAAGTAAGCAACCTAAATAAATACATTAAAATGAACGTCTCAAACTGCTCCAACAAAATACTTAAAACTGCCTAAACGAACTCCTTGAATGAACTACTTAAAGAAACTACTTGGATAAAACTACTTGTGATCTGAGTGAAGTTGTATTCCAAGCAGTTTTAACATACACTTTAGCCTGTCTGAGAGACGAGAATTGAACGTGTTTATGAACTGTATCTTAGACGAGGTCAAAAAGGGGGGTTAAAAATGATATCAGAAAAGTGGGTGTATATATATATTTTCCTGAATTTACCTGAGTGTGATTACCAAACCACACATCAGAGTGTGATGAAACGACGACCCGGCTTGTTAATGGTCCAAAAGAGACCGAAACGTCGTCTTTTTTATTAGTTTTCGGTATATAGTTTGGTCATATTTTTTCAGCCACGGTAATTGTGAGTCGTCGTCTGAACGGGTTTATGGAGGTACATCAAATGGGGAAAATTTGTATATAACGATTTGCGGTGGTGGGGGGGGGTTTGAATCGCAAAATAGCGTTTTGAGCAGCGTAAGGGTTAAACAAGAACCTTTATTGTGTATATATATATATATAATATTACTGTGTTGGGTCAATATGTGAATGAGATTATTTGGGCGATTGTGTTACTGGTATAATTGTTATGTAAACACATGATGAACTCTTCCTCATCGGTGCATCTCAGGCAACATCTCTTAAACCATCTCTCTCTCTCTCTCTCTCTCTCTCTCTCTCTCTCTCTCTCTCTCTCTCTCTCTTTCTTGTTCATATGGCTGTTCAGCTGAAATCATCTTTTCCAAGTATTATTCCCTCCTAATTTAAACTATTAAACCTACACCAAATTTGTCAAGCCTTGTGAGTAACTTTCATGTCTTGACCATGCTTCTTCCAAGTGCTTTTGCGTGTCGGGACCCAAGACTTTTCTCAGCATATTACATGTTGAATATTAAACAATAAATGGAAGCTTTATATTTTAAGACCATAATCAGAAAGACTATGTTAATGAGCATTTTATTAATTAAAGTTGATTCGTTTAATTAAATTATTATGCACTTCATACCACTTGAGTGAATGGTGGTGGACCCCTACCCCATACTGTTAGTAGTAGAATGACTCTTGTAGAGTGAATGGATCCCATACCCATCTTGTGAGTAGAGTCAGTGGGTCAATACTCATCCTGTGAGTGGTGGTGGACCCAATGTCCATCCTGTCAGCGTTCAGGGACCTCATACCTAAGCTGTAAGGACATTTGATGAACATTTATTGCTAAATTATTTCTAATTTATTTGATTTGTTAACATTCTGCTACATACTAATGTAGGGTATAAGACCAGTTTTGCTGTCAAAGTTTACATTGGGTCTGATGTACTTTACTAAACAGGAGGCTTATATATATTTAAATAATAAACATATACCAATGTGTATGAAAAGCAAATATTACAGAAGGCTGATATTACATGGATTACACAGAATTTATATATCTAATATAAAGCCATCAGCGTGTGTTCTTCAGTGCATAATGTAGGACGGTGCATGACGGAAGAGGGTCCAGGGCTACCACTTAAGTAGAACAGGAGACCCATTACTCCCATCCCTCGACCTCCCCTTCCCCCTCTTATCCCCCCCCTTTCCCATTCCAAATCCTGGGAGGGGTAGTGACAGGCTCCTCTAGACTCCTCTCCCCACCCACCCCATGAGTCCTCCCCCCCTCTCTCTCCCCCTATTATGAGAGGGAGCTGCCCGGAATTTAAACGAGCTTCTCCACTCTGTAAACAAAATAAGAGGCGTCTCCAGCCTCGAGTGCCGCGGCACTGAAGCAACGCGGACCCACAACCCACTAAATGAAAAAAAAAATTATCTTTACAAACAGCATTACGCTTAGCTTTTATGTGATAATATTTGCTGGTATACATATAAATATAGGTTAGAAAGCATCATTTTCTGAGCAGAACTGCAAATAAGACCTCAAGGATTCGAACTCAGGCCGGCAGGGAATCAACCCATTTTGGCAGCTTAGTTGTATACTCGCTCTCGATAGCGTTGATAGTATTGAAAGGTGGCGAGATCAAGTAGTATGCTTTCAATGTTACTCTCATGGGGCACTGTATCTACTGACCTAAACTAATCTCTGTAATATCTACATTTATCGTCCCCCCCCCCCTTTCCCCAACGCTTTTCTTGACTGCTGCTGCTGTTCATGTTCAGCCCTTCAGTCCACTCCATTTCAGTTCAGTTCAGTCCACTCAAATATGTTCACTATTGCAGTTGGGTAATTGATTACAGAGTAATTGTCTGCTACAATTACATTAAATTAGATTACATCCGTGTTTCTCATCAAACAATTACAGGTCTTATACTCATTACAAAACCAATTCTGTGTATTTCACTATCGTCATATTTTTGTATTTGCGTTTTGTTTTTGCTGAACGCATTTCTATGTTTTTCAACTATTGGAATACCCAACATTCAAACATTAAATTTACATGTGAACCAACAAAATATTGTTCACTGCCATTTCCAGATAACATGATTGCAACACCTGTAAATTAACTCACCACAGCGGTACATGGGGGAAGCTGCTTGTAGGGGATTAGCAAACAAATTTACAACACCCCCATCTATGAATTTACAACACCCCCATCTATGAATTTACAACACCCTCATCTATGAATTTACAGCACCCCCATCTATGAATTTACAACACCCCCATCTATGAATTTACAACACCCCATCTATGAATTTACAACACCCCCATCTATGAATTTACAACACCCCCATCTATGAATTTACAACACCCCCATCTATGAATTTACAACACCCCCATCTATGAATTTACAACACCCTCATCTATAAATTTACAACACCCCCATCTATAAATTTACAACACCCTCATCTATGAATTTACAACACCCTCATCTATGAATTTACAACACCCCCATCTATAAATTTACAACACCCCCATCTATGAATTTACAACACCCCATCTATGAATTTCAGTTTACATAATCAAAACACAGAAGGGGTACTTGTGAGCCCCGTTACCTGTACCCAGCTGAAGGGGTACCTGGTTGATGGGGTTCTCGGGGTTCTTCTACTCCCCAAGCCCGGCCCGAGGCCAGACTTGACTTGTGAGAGTTTGGTCCACCAGGCTGTTGCTTGGAGCGGCCCTCAGGCCCACATATCCACCACAGCCCGGTTGGACCGGCACTCCTTGAAGGAAACAATCTAGTTTCCTCTTGAAGATGTCCACGGTTGTTCCTGCACGGTACTACTGAGCTCCGTTACCAGCACCCAGCTGAAGGGGTACTTGTCAGCCCTGTTACCTAGAAGCTAACGAGGCTGACAAGGGAAAATAGGTGCTGCAATGGATAAAGAAGCACCTTTCAGACAGAAAACAGAGAGTCACAGTGTAAAGACAGATCTCAGAGAGTGGCGGGATGCCACTACCAGCGGCAAAATCTTCAGGGGGTTCAAATACAGGACAATAACATTCCTAATCTATGTAAATCCCTGACCAAAGGAAATAGATTCCTTCCTAACAATGCTCGCCAATGAT